>NC_139453.1:14167984-14280855 GCF_963924565.1 Ascidiella aspersa
CGGCATGTTGCTTAAACCGTCTAGCTAACCCTTCTGATGTATAATTTTTATGAAACGGAAAACACAGCGTTTCTTTTAACTGAGATCACTATAATTTACGAAGCTCGCCAACGCATTTTGTGCGGATAGTTTTTAAAAATTCGACCAAACGTACCCCCCAAACTTTAATTTTTTTTTGTTTTCAAACACAAATGGGCTACGGAAAACCTATTTTCGCTGAAAATATCTGAATGACCAGAGTGGGAGACTATGCTTATCTTGTTAAGGATACTTTCTAGTAGTTGTATGTAATTTTTTAGGAAAGTTTAACGTGCGGATAGTTTTTAAAAATTCCACCAAATGTACACCCCAAACTTTAAATTTTTTTTGTTTTTAAGCACAAATGGGCTACGGAAAACCTATTTCGCTGAAAATATCTGAATGACCAGAGTGGGAGACTATGCTTATCTTGTTAAGGATACTTTCTAGTAGTTGTATGTAAATTTTTAGGAAATTTTAATGTGCGAATAGTTTTTAAAAATTCGACCAAATGTACCCCCAAATTTCAATTTTTTTTTTGTTTTTAAGCACAAATGGGCTACGGAAAACCTATTTCGCTGAAAATATCTGAATGACCAGAGTGGGAGACTATGCTTATCTTGTTAAGAATACTTTCTAGTAGTTGTATGTAAATTTTTAGGAAATTTTAATGTGCGGATAGTTTTTAAAAATTCGACCAAATGTACCCCCAAATTTCAATTTTTTTTTTGTTTTTTAGCACAAATGGGCTAATGAAAACCTGTTTCGCTTAAAATTTCTGAATGACCAGAGTGGGAGACTATGCTTATCTTCTTAAGAATACTTTCTAGTAGTTGTATGTAAATTTTAGGAAATTTTAATGTGCGGATAGTTTTTAAAAATTCGACCAAATGTACCCCCCAAACTCTCCTTTTTTGGTTTTTAAGCACAAATGGGCTACGGAAAACCTATTTCGCTGAAAATATCTGAATGACCAGAGTGGGAGACTATGCTTATCTTGTTAAGGATACTTTCTAGTAGTTGTATGTAAATTTTTAGGAAATTTCATGTGCGGTTAGTTTTTAAAAATTCGACCAAATGTACCCCCCAAACTTTAATTTTTTTTTGTTTTCAAACACAAATGGGCTACGGAAAACCTATTTCGCTAAAAATATCTGAATGACCAGAGTGGGAGACTATGCTTATCTTGTTAAGGATACTTTCTAGTAGTTGTATGTAATTTTTTAGGAAATTTTATGTGCGGATAGTTTTCAAAAATTCGACCAAATGTACCCCCAAATTTCAATTTTTTTTTTGTTTTTAAGCACAAATGGGCTACGGAAAACGTATTTCGCTGAAAATATCTGAATGACCAGAGTGGGAGACTATGCTTATCTTGTTAAGAATACTTTCTAGTAGTTGTATGTAAATTTTTAGGAAATTTTAATGTGCGGATAGTTTTTAAAAATTCGACCAAATGTACCCCCAAATTTCAATTTTTTTTTTGTTTTCAAGCACAAATGGGCTACGGAAAACCTATTTCGCTGAAAATATCTGAATGACCAGAGTGGGAGACTATGCTTATCTTGTTAAGAATACTTTCTAGTAGTTGTATGTAAATTTTTAGGAAATTTTAATGTGCGGATAGTTTTTAAAAATTCGACCAAATGTACCCCCCAAACTCTCCTTTTTTGGTTTTTAAGCACAAATGGGCTACGGAAAACCTATTTCGCTGAAAATATCTGAATGACCAGAGTGGGAGACTATGCTTATCTTGTTAAGGATACTTTCTAGTAGTTGTATGTAAATTTTTAGGAAATTTTAATGTGCGGTTAGTTTTTAAAAATTCGACCAAATGTACCCCCCAAACTTTAATTTTTTTTTGTTTTCAAACACAAATGGGCTACGGAAAACCTATTTCGCTAAAAATATCTGAATGACCAGAGTGGGAGACTATGCTTATCTTGTTAAGGATACTTTCTAGTAGTTGTATGTAATTTTTTAGGAAATTTTAATGTGCGGATAGTTTTCAAAAATTCGACCAAATGTACCCCCAAATTTCAATTTTTTTTTTGTTTTTAAGCACAAATGGGCTACGGAAAACCTATTTCGCTGAAAATATCTGAATGACCAGAGTGGGAGACTATGCTTATCTTGTTAAGAATACTTTCTAGTAGTTGTATGTAAATTTTTAGGAAATTTTAATGTGCGGATAGTTTTTAAAAATTCGACCAAATGTACCCCCCAAACTCTCCTTTTTTGGTTTTTAAGCACAAATGGGCTACGGAAAACCTATTTCGCTGAAAATATCTGAATGACCAGAGTGGGAGACTATGCTTATCTTGTTAAGGATACTTTCTAGTAGTTGTATGTAAATTTTTAGGAAATTTCATGTGCGGTTAGTTTTTAAAAATTCGACCAAATGTACCCCCCAAACTTTAATTTTTTTTTGTTTTCAAACACAAATGGGCTACGGAAAACCTATTTCGCTGAAAATATTTGAATGACCAGAGTGGGAGACTATGCTTATCTTGTTAAGGATACTTTCTAGTAGTTGTATGTAATTTTTTAGGAAATTTTAATGTGCGGATAGTTTTCAAAAATTCGACCAAATGTACCCCCCAAACTTTAATTTTTTTTGTTTTTAAGCACAAATGGGCTACGGAAAACCTATTTCGCTAAAAATATCTGAATGACCAGAGTGGGAGACTATGCTTATCTTGTTAAGGATACTTTCTAGTAGTTGTATGTAATTTTTTAGGAAATTTTAATGTGCGGATAGTTTTCAAAAATTCGACCAAATGTACCCCCCAAACTTTAATTTTTTTTGTTTTTAAGCACAAATGGGCTACGGAAAACCTATTTCGCTGAAAATATCTGAATGACCAGAGTGGGAGACTATGCTTATCTTGTTAAGAATACTTTCTAGTAGTTGTATGTAATTTTTTAGGAAATTTTAATGTGCGGATAGTTTTCAAAAATTCGACCAAATGTACCCCCCAAACTTTAAATTTTTTTTGTTTTTAAGCACAAATGGGCTACGGAAAACCTATTTCGCTGAAAATATCTGAATGAATTGACAATCTGACTATATTGATGACAAAAAACGCGAAAATATTTAATTTTAGTCAGTTTTATAGGTAGGCAAAACAAAGTGAAATTGTGGTAAACGGCGTAAAAAATGTTGAAAAAAGCATGAAAAATTATTTCGCCGAAATGACAATGGTGATTAAAACAAGCAAGGTTCAGCAGTACCTAGCTTATTTTCTTGGTGCAAAGAAGGGACATCACAGAGCGAGAAGTTAGTCAAGCGTCACAGAGAAGAAATGGAGAGACGTTGCTTTCTTTGACTGAGGCATCATCCATTGGAGCAGAAGAGGAGATTGAAACTTTGGAAGAACATGTGTGTTTGTTATCAAACATGCTGTTACATACTGCAACACAAACAGACCAGACAGGTCCAGATATTTTCACACTTTACAAGGGATGCAGATGGCATGCAATTTTTTACTGGTCTGACAAATTTATGAAGCGTTTCAAGCAGTGTTCTACAGCTTAGGAGACTGTGTCAATAAGTTGGGAGTATTTTTATCCAATACCGTCTAATAATATTTTTCCAGTGAAAATTTACTATTTATTGTTGTTCATTTAGTGAACTTTTATTTACCACTAAATTTTGCCCGTATTTCATTGATGGCACAGAAATTCCAATTAAAAAACCTAAACAGCCATTTTGCACAGCACGTAACATTTTCAAAATATAAAAACATAAATACAGCAAAGGTTTTTAATTGGTGCCTGGTGGTTTAGTTTTATTTGTTTCCCCAGTATATGGTGGGTCTGCCAGTGACAGACATGCCTAAAAGATTTCTGTCATGGATGATGTTCAAGATATATTTGCCTCATATGATGTAACGGTCAACATCCCTACTTTTTTTCGCAAGCAAACGCGTACACATTGAAAGAATATTTGGATTAGGAAAAACTTTTAAAATATTGCAAAAAAACCTAAATAATACTGAAACTGAACTTTCAGATGACATTGTATTTATTTGTTTTATGTTGTGCAATTTTAGAAATTGTATTCTTTTTAAGTTACTATAAAAATTATTTTGCATTTTTCTTTCTTGTTTTATTGGTACCATATGCAATAGAAGAAGGAAAGTAACACTAAATAAATAACAAATTACAAAACTGTACTTGTTTGTCTTCATCATGGTACAAAATAGCATTTAGCATAGTGTGCGCGGAGAAAAAAGTGAATAAGTGCATATATAACCATATAGTATATGAATTCATCATTTCGATTTATATGTATCACTTTAAAATTCTTTAGAGTTAAAACCACAAAGTTACACCATTTTCTACCCGTGCAAAACAATACTCCTTGAATTTGATAATAGTAATCATGGTTATTTTTTAAACACAGTACGCCATCAAAGTATTCAAGATGACTAATTTCGTAATTTCTTGATGTGTAAGGACACTACTTTATTTCTATAGAAGAACCATTGTTGGACGAGGCCATCAGGTGGTGAACAGGCCAAAAATGGATGAAGTGGGGACAACGCAAAGACCTGTACTTTATTTAAATTATATTTTTCATAGGTTTCTCGTGCTTGTTGCTCATATAGCTTTCCATGATTAATGGCAGCAGAACACAAGGTTTTACAAAACAAACGCTGATTTGCATATTTTACCAAAGTTTGAAGAAGTTATTCTTTTTCTGCGTTCATCAAACCATAAGTACTGTTTTGCTTGCAATTTCCAAAATACGGGATGAGGTCTAAAAAAATTTGCTCCGCATGGTTTTTAAAAAAAACATGATCATCATAAATTGCATGTTTTTGTGCAGGTTAATAAAGTTGGCGAATTGGTGCATTATTATTACAACAATAACAGGGCGTGGGTCAAATAAACTTTTTTCCTACACTTAATTGGAGATCCAAAATAAGGTTTGCTGTGGTGAAAAGTTTGTAATTTCTGTGTGCACGTTTCTCTTAGCAAGACATGTTTTTTTGACGAAAAATCTTCGAGGGCAAATAGGTACTACACATAAAACATGCTTACAGTGTGCAGAAGGGACCCATTCCTGCAGCACATTCACATTGTGATTTATGAATAACACCTAATTTATTTATCCCTATATCAATTAAGTAGGAGACAACTTTTCTCATCTCAGCTTGGCATCTTGATTGTACAAATGTATTTTTGCTTGTGCTACACGGATGTAGTGAATAAATTTCTCTTTGTACAATAAACTAGCTTTTTCTCCCCCAGCAGTTTCCATATTGTGCAATAAAACTTTTGATTTGTTTCTGTGTTATTGCTGAAATCTGAAGAACAAAACAATATTAACTTAATACTGAACATTGCATTTTGTGGTTTTTTTTTATCCAAAGAGTAATATATATCCAAAGGGAAAATAGTGATAGTTTTTGTTTATTTATCTAACCTGTAAGTATATATTCTTAATTTGAAGTACTTATGATAAGTTTGACAATTTTGTTTATTTAGCATTGTACAAAAACTAGAAAAAAATTACCGTTCTACTAAGTCGCCTTTCTTTCCGGTAGTTTTGGCTCCTCGTTTTCTTAGTTCTTCTCGTTCCAAAATGTGACATTCTCTGTATTCTGTTGCCTGCACTCCTTCAGTTTAATAATATTATTATGTCTTGCTACAAACAGATAAAGTAGTATTATTTTTATTGCAAAACAATATGAATCATGTCTATTTATATTAGCATTGAACTCAAAACATCTCGCCTAAAATCTCCAGGCTAACTTTTATTGCTCTAACCTCGTAATCAGCATTTTTAATACAGTATACAACTATCTAGGCTTTTTAGCTATAACGAACGCGCACAAAACTTAAAAAACGATTAATCGTCAAAATACGTACTCGCCTCGCTTAAAAATGACGGATTACCATTGTAAAAGATTTCGCGACTGTTCATCTGACTCGCCTCTAGTGGTGGAAACCATCCCATTGCAGTGAGTGAGATCTCTTTGTTGTTGTTCATAGTGCAGAGTTAAGTGTCCGTATATTTTAAATGTTTCTCGCCGGTCGATGTCGTGAAGTATTTCTCCTCTTTTTGAAGCAAATCTTATAATTATAGGTCGATCTCAACCTTCCCGCTTTTTCCCACTCTATGGAGCTTTCAAGTTCATTTGATGTAAGGTTTATTGAAAAAGTGTTTTTCCATTTTATAAGAATAATGTATTGTTTTTTATGACTGTGTAAAGCTTGTTAGTTTCAGATTCTTTTTTCAATATTCGTACTTAACTTTGGCCTACTTTTTCAAGCAGTTAAAGCTTGCTTTATAAGCAAATTTTTTTACATTTTTGATGCAGTATTTATAAACGAGCTTGAATTGATTTTCGTAAGACTTAGCGCGGTCTTATTTGCTTTGCCGTGCTACTATGAAATACTAAACTGATTTGAAGAAAAACTGTGCAACAAACCAATAGCTGAAATCGTTTTTTTTAAATCAGAATTTATTTATAATAATATGTTTTATACAAGTAATTTTTAATCAATCATGCTTCTAACCTGGAGGCGACATGCTAAGCGATTTCATGAGAATGAGTACGAAGAATTTATAAAAAATAGAGAGCAAAGTAAACAGTCAACGAACCCTAAAAGAAACGTAAGATCTTTTTAGGAGTAAAAATGGACAAACCAACACCTTAAGGGCATGTTTAGAGCTGGTCGACCTTTTAAATTGATTGACTACTCGGGGTCGGTAATTTTACACTATCAATGCAGAAAAAACGCTAAGAAAGTAAATGAAGTGGGTAAACAACATAAATAAAGCTTGAAGTAATAATGTCAAGGAATATTTCGTATTGGGCTAAAACCGTAATAAACGACACCATTAAGCAGTACGGAATTTTAAACAAATATAATACAGCGTTCCTACAGATACCAATTATCATCTCATCCTAGTGTATGCCTTTCAAAGAATTTTGTCATGACATTCCAATAACAAACCTGGATCTATATACCATAAGCTGACTGGGGTACGTATTGGGTTCTCTTGTTTCAGAGTTGCAAAAAAAGCCTGCAAAAATGCAGCTTAAATTCACTAACTTTCGGGGAATTTGGGTTAATTGCAAGTTACAGTGGATAATGATGGTCAAAATCAGTGGTTCTCAAAGAGAGGTGACTCTCTTTGGGGGGGAATTTAAAATTTTGGGAAGGAAAAGTGGTTGATAATATCACTTTTTATTTTTGGTATTCAACTAAGTGCACAAAGTTTAAATGGGAGAACGTCTACTTACTATAAAGACAATATGCTCCTTTAACTGTGTTAAAAACCTACGTCATAATAGACTCTGTTTCAGTAAAGTTCACTAGGTGTCTGTTTTATACTGTTTGTTTGTTTTAGCATGGTTATTAGAAATACGTAAAAGTAATAAAGAAAGGGTAAACAACATAAGATTTTTAATTCTGCAATGCTCGAGAGCAATTCATACATTTAAAAAACAACTAACGTGGTTGGTTGGATCGACAAGTTTGTGCTAAGTATGCCAAATTAACGGTTGCAGAGGACAAACATTTCTACCATTTCCGACTACATATTTAGTTAAAAGTGGTTTTAGTGACATTACAGATATTTTGACCAAAAAGAGGAACATAAGATTTGCAAACGCGAAAATCTTCGGGCAAAAATGACATGCCTTTTTTTAAAGTGCTTCCCAACCTTTTTTACACTAGTGCCCCCTTGGGCTCAATATTATTTCACATCGTGCCCCTCATCTTGTTTTACAGTAAAGTATTATTTAATCGTTGTCTAACATACATTATGTCATTACCAGGAAAATTTAAATCAGGGGTCGGCAACCTTTTCTAGTCGCCAACCAAACTCAGAAAGCTGGTCTCCGTTGGCCGCATTTTTTCATCCATACTACTAAGTGTAGTAATAAAGCTACTTTTAGCAAACGCGTTAACTTAATAGAGAAGCGAGCGCGATTTATGAGGGGGGTATTTCGGCATTTCTCTTAAATTTCCTGCTAGTTTTTGTTATTGCATTGCCAAAAAAATGTTAAAAATATATGTGTAATATTTTATACGTTTTCCGTTTTTCCGTGACACACTTGGTAGCCTTCCACGGCGCAACGGTAAAGAAGCCCTGATCTAGTCCAGAAACAGCTTCAAAATGTGCAAACAAACCGGACGTAGAAAGTTCATTCGCGCAAAGCGCGAAAATTTTTCTACCGTACAAAAAAAGGTAAAATAGTCAAAAAAGTATTTGAAATGAACTCATAGTTTGTCAAAGGGGCGCGGCTGGCCGATCCGGCGGCGACCCCTGCTTTAAATATACAAACATTTTGCCGCGTATAAAGCGGTTTACAAAATTTTGCCATCAGTACTTTCATGTAACGCCCCCCCAAATTAGAAAAATACCCAAAACGGGGGGGGGGGGTACCGCCCACGTATGTAAATTTTGTTCGGTAAAATTGCTCGTTGCATTATTCTATTGCGTTATAATCGTACCCTACTTTTGAAAATGTATCTTGCACATCATATCCATATACTGTGAAATTTTGGCAATATTCCTTTTTGGAATTTTTTGGGGAGGAATATGAAAAAAACTTGACAACCACCACTGGTCTAAATTCTTTTGACTGGACTAGAAAACAAAAATAAAAAAGGAAAAGCGTTTTTCATTGCTACGCTCTCCAAAACTTAAAAAGGCAACAAGCCAACAAACTACCACTTTTTTTCACAGGTGTTTTTTTGGTTTACATGACGGAAAAAAATCACAAGGGCCGATGACACAGAACGGCGATAGCTTCTGGCGTTATTTTGACCCATTTCGATCTTACTGTGGCTTGTAGGTCTTATTGTGTGTGGTTTACTTGGCGTCATATTTGCCTTCGTCAGGCAAAATTGTGGTTCAAGGTACATTTGGAATAAGAAGTGCAGGTATATAAATAAAGATGACCTCTTCATTACATTAACGGTGTGTTACATTAATAGGGGAAGTTGGGCAAAATGAGGCTGAAACGACGTTCTCCAATCAGTTCGAACTATATTGCACAGCGAGCACCAAACCCCAACTACTTGCAGTAAAACTATTCTTCCATTTCCACTTCACATCTTACAGGTCTCTTTGGCCAAACTAAATCTATTCGCAGAGTGAAAACTTTTGGATAGTTGATTTTTTAAATTTTGTTCAAAATTATAAAATTTACAAAACGAATTACTTTATAAGTGATAAATTTAACATTTGCTTCACATACTGTTTCCAGAAACACTAACAACTATATCCACAACTCACTAGATTTCATCATCATCATAATGACTCATTCCTAGTAAGCAAAATACACCAGAGCATAACACCAGGTATCCTAAAATATGATATATCTCTTTAAGCAAATAATTCCATACATTTCAAGGGCCTAAACTGGACACATCGCAATAAGCACGGAGCAGTTTTTCTCATAAATGCATTTAATTAACATTTCCTTCCAAGCGTTGCTGCCATTCGGCAACAATGGGAAGAAGATTGGGTTATATATACAACCTTTTAAGACTGTTTTGAGACTTTTGTTTTACTTTATCGCTTTGCTTTGTCTCTAACGCATGTGCTCAGTAAGATTACTAGACTCGGCCTTGCCCAGGTTATACCAGTTTAAAAAGGGCTGGCTATGTAAATTAAGATAGTTGGCAAAATTAACATGAAATTGCTTGGTTAAACAAAATGAAATAATCCGTTTTTCATCACTATTGCACACATTACATTATTGTCGGACAGGTTAAATAAAGAGGCGGTAACGCATAAAACGGCTTGGGTTAAAAAAAAACATATAACCAATTTTACGTCGTCAGTACAGCGTAGGTTATGCCGGGCAGTCTTAGTGGAAAGCCTGAAGAACCCCACGTTCATAGGCAAAATCGGAGCGTGGAACTCAAACTGGAATATTTATTGTTAATTTAAAAAAAATTCTAGTTAGTTGTTTTTATCTTTACGGTCACGTTAAAAATAACTAAAACAATTAAGGTCAAACAACTTCGAAAACAACAGTGAATACGATTTTTAGCAGTAATAACATAAACACATAGGCAGTGATAAAATTAATGAAAAACAAAACAAAAATTCAACATCTATATGGACTATATCAGGGGTGTTCGAATGAATTCTGCCATGATTTGGGACAGCACGCTTACCCGACATTTCTTGCAAGGTTTTTTTATTACATTGCCGAAAATACAAAATGTTAAATTTCAATGCGTTTTCCATTAACGGTAACGAAGCGCTGATCTAGAAAGATGATTCGCGCGAAGCGGGAAAAGTTTTCGCACTTACGTAGTTAAAATAGTCAAAAAGTATTTTATCCGGGGCTCAACTCCCCGCTGAGCACTTTACGCGCGGTGCTTGTGGGCTGGAGAACCTGAAAACCGTAGCCCGAAGACCAAGCAGAGAGCGCAAGTCGCGATCAAGTTAATAGTTTCTCTGCAACAGCGCGTCTACGAGCTGAGCTGGCGGCCGTGGAAGAAGAAGAACATCTCTCACTACTTTACAGACTTGTATGTATGTATGTATGTATGTATGTATCGCTTAGTGATGTCCCCAAACGCTTTTCTATGCTTGATTTTTTACCAAATTCATTAACACTGACAATCGGTATTCACATGAAAACACTGTAGAAAGTTTATTTTTTTAAGACTACATTAGAAGATCCGCACAAAACGCTGAAAAGATCCATGACTATATGGTGTGATTAAATAATGTAGTAGCAATATTAGGTATAGTTGCTGATGTCCTTGAAATAACCACAACAGTAACACAACAGATGTAATTTTCATCTAAACTGGAAAGGTATGTTGGAATTAATGGAATTGTGGCGATTAATGACATGTGCCATTGATTGCTTTTTAACAACTGCATAACTGCGGAGCCAACTTTTAGTTCTAGCTTGTGTGGTTGCAGAGAGTTTAACAATTATTTTGGAAAATGAACGATTTCTTCTTGATGTACTCTACAGTGTCAATTGACTTTGTAAATTGTGGTGCTTCCTGGAAGTTGCTGCAGCAGTTCCCAGTTGATGTTGTTGACCGTTGCGCCTTGGCGCAAGGATAGTAGCTCTTTCGGATGGTTCCCCTAGGAATAACTGGCAGGGTTTCTCTAAAGTCACCAGACAACACTACTGTGACTCATCCCACACAATTAACCGACATCGTTGTATAATACCTGTCCGGTTCCCGATTGTTTAGAGATGTTGCAGACAGGTGCGTCATTCGTTCCTAAGTTTAGTAGAACTTTAAGAGCTGAATTTGCAGTCCGGCCACCTGGAAGTAACGTTGCAGCAATACCCGAGGAAGCAATGGCCAAGCGCAATCTCATTTCCTTGTCGCACTTTGGCCAACAAAAGGCCGATAAGAAATAGCTTCAGACAACCTTCAGACAACGTGGCATCCCACTGGGCGCGTCATTCTCTAACAAATCTAGTCTGCGACATGCCTTCTTTCTCTGAAGGTTGGTGCACACTTCATACTGTCCGGAGATCGTCAAACGAACATGGACCTCGCACTTCGTGTAAAAGCATTCTCAAATAAAAACATTCATGCTGACTTGGGTGATGATCTGTTACGCAGCATTGTTTGAGGTGAAAATAAACACGTTGGCCATTTTCGAGGTGAACCGCAAGATGCTGAATTGTTGGATATCTTTAATGGATGGGAAAGCAAAAAATAAGCTGACCCTGTTGAAATTGATTAACTTCATCGCGGTGGTTTTGCTCTGCGAGGGCAAACATAGCCGCAGCGTCAGGGCCCTCCTTGTTGACGTATTTGCTTCTTAATCTTCCTTCTTCCATGAAAGGCGTCACACTGAGATGGGTGGACATCACCGATGAACAACGTACGGCCCTTCATAATCTCAGTCTGGACAAGACCATCACCATCTGCAAGCCAGACAAAGGAAATGGTGTTGTTATTCTCGACAGCCAGGATTACGACGACAAGATTTATTCCGTTTTAAACGACTCAAGCAAGTTTGTAACCACCCAGGAAGACAACAATCTCTCCAAGCTTAGTCGTTTTCAAGGGTTTCTTTATCGTTTACGCAAGAATGATAAACTGGAAGATGATGTGTACACCAGAATCAGACCAACCGCGCTGCCCGTACCCTGGCGTTCCTAAAGTACATAAATAAGGTCAACACACCACTTCGACCTATTCTAGACTCGCGTGGATGTTTCTGCTATGACTGTGCCGAATGGCTGTGTGAAGTTCTACAACCACTGCGCGCACATCCCACCAATATAAAAGATACCTTTGATTTCGTGAACCGTGTTAACCACACACAACTGTATGACAAGGTCATGGTATCTTACGATGTAAAAAGCCTGTTCACTAACATTCCAGTTGAATTTACCACCAACCTGATTCTCAACAACATATACAAGGAAGGTGTTGTTAAGCTGTTTCATGGACTCAAGAAAAATCTGAGTTCAAGAAAATGTTAAATTGGACCTGCCATGACATCACTTTTCAATTTAGGCAAAAATTTTACACACAGATCGACGGCGTCGCAATGGGTTCCCCGATCGCCCCTCCTCTGCTTGCTGATGTTTTCATGAACTGGTTAATTGATCAAACCGCGGAAAACCCAGCACAACCCCATCTTTTATGCCGCTATGTAGATGATATTTTTATTTTCTCTGCACTCTAAATGGCATCCATCCAAATATCCAGTTTACCTGTGAGTGGGAAAAGGAAAATAATCTGCTCTTTCTAATGGACACAGCACTCGCGTATATCGCAAGCCTATCCACCCATACAGGCCTCCTAACAAGATGGTCAAGTTTTGTGCCATTTAAATACAAGAATAGCCTATTACACCGGGCTTACATAATTTGTAACACTTACATGGGAATGCACCACGAATTCCGCAATATTTCAAAAATGTTGATGATGAATGGTTACCCCAAGCAGTTTATTGATACGGTCTTGACCAAAAACACAAGGACGTGCGAAACAAAACGTTGTATACCATCACAATGAAGCTCCCGTTTATTGGAAAAACTGCGATGAACATAAGCAAAGAACTTACTACCTTCGTAGCACGAAACCACACCTATCAGTTCGTTTTTTATACACAAGGACCACCACCAGCATGTGTTAAGTGTAATGTTCGTGCGAATCTACTTATATTGGACAAACCAAGCGTAATAATCTACAAGTGCGTATGGACAACCACGACCCTTCATTACGGTCCTGAGACGTGGTAAGGCATTTGCATCAAAATCCTGGTCACAAAATCGATTTTAAAAACCCCAAGATTCTTGCGACAAGTCGGTGTTGGCGTCGTCTTTTGATTAAGGAAAGCGTTGAAATAACACGGCACAACCCGGAAATTAACGCAGACCAAGCTTCTTATCTGCTATCGGCGACCTACCTTCTAATCGCCGCACATCCGGTTTAGATTCTATATCTCAAGACGAGAAGAACTCCACGCAAGCTGGAGAGTACCATCCGCAAGCGTGCTCAGCTGGTTGGGAGTTGAGCCCCGGATCTGAGGATTGCTGGTCAGTGGCGCTAACCACTTCGCCAACGCGCCCGTATGGAATTTAATAAAAAGGTTGATTTTCCTCTGAAAAAAATTATGGGAATTGCTGAAATGAAGGGGACGCTAGTAGACGTGAGTGACGTGTACGACCAGGGAAAATATACTTGACTACTGAATGTGTGTCATACATTCGTAATGTTCGTCTTTACGAGTCCAATGTGATTAATGTGGGAATTGGTTGGGTACCAATCCCACTCCCGAATGAAGCTATTGAAAGCCGGATTGAAGAACAGTTTGGAGAAATTACAAACATCCCGAAAGCGATTCCGCACCAGTCCGCCTTTTCTCCCTGGCAGTAAATCAAGAAGCATGAGCAAAGTTACCGTCTCACTGGACAGTCTTCTGGATCCCCAATGCCGTCATTTTTACTGCTGCAAATGCAAAAAAAGTGCAAGGCCAAAATAAGACTTATGCCCTGATGTGAAGAAATACAACCGGAGTTTCGAATGGACGGTGATATGTTCGAGTGCATCCAATGCAAAAGTTACGCAATAACGTGTGGGTAACACTGTAAAAAATGCCCTTCCAAACATTTCCATGTTCAAGGAATGTGTGTAAATCATCTATGCAAATATAAAGTGATACACTGCAGTTGCGGGTTCCAATATGAATAGGATATCGAACTAGGAGTACAGATGAACAATTAGATGTATTATGGTAACTATTTTGATGTCTATTTTTTTTTTTTAACACACTTCTCCTCAGTAAGGGACGAGAAATTATGGGCAATGGAGTGGGGATCTAAAATATTATGGGCACATGGCTCTACTCGCAGTAAAGGAGTTGCCATTCTATTGACAAAAAATACCTCGATGTCGATTAAGGAGCTTAAATTGTGCAGCGTTTACGCCCCAAACAACGACGATCCTAAGTTTTTTTGATCGACTATTTGCGAAACTGGGATCTATTGACAACCCAGAGTTAATTATGGGGGGTGATTTTAATATGATTCTGCAAGGTGACTTAGATAAAAACCAGGGTCCCTCTCATTCTAACCGAAACTCTCGTGCCAGAGTTGTATCGCACCTGCAATCCTACAAGTTAAGTGATGCGTTTCGATATTTGCACCCAGCAGCCCGCCAATACTAATAATGGTTTCAGGTGAACCCCTTGACCGCGACGCGTATTGATTTCTTTTTAATATCGAAGTCATTATTAAATTACCTAAATTCCGCAAATATCACACCAGGCATTAAATCAGATCACAAAATAGTAACGATGACAGTCTCGAGTTCTCCTCGTGGCAAAGGATACTGGAAGCTAAACACAAATCTCTTGCTCAACAACGAATACATAAAAAACACGAGGCGCACAATACGTGATAATGTGGCCAACAATCCTAAACATGAGGTGAATCCACACATTCGGTAGGATGCTCTTAAAGCAGTAATCCGTGGGGAGTCTATTAAACACAGCGCCAAAGTAAAACGAGCCAACAGCAATATATTTAGAACGGGTGATAGAAGACATTGAACGAGAATTAACGCTGACAAATCAACCCAACACGGTTCAAAGCGATAAGTTGGCCAAACTGAAGCTGGAGTTAAAAAAAACAAAGTACTTTCTAAACTTAGAGAAACGCCACGTCCAAAAAAAATCAATCAACCGCCTAAAAGTGGGTGATCAAATCCAAAGAGATCCAAAGAACATTCTAAAAGAACTGGCCAATTTTTTTGAAAGTCTATACAAACGATGCGATGCTAATTACACTAAGACACAAATTAACATACACTTATCGACATTAAATTCGCCGAGGCTAGACGCAATGCAGAAAGAATTGACCGAACGCCCGCCCAATCACGCTTGAGGAATAAATCCCCGGGCCATTTTTTGACAGGTTCGGATTTGGTTACGGTTCGGAAAAATTGACTCAAAACCGGTTCATAAAGTGCCAGTTCGGTTTCAGTTCGACTCCCTGTTATGGAAAACATCCAAATTTCCTTTTAAAATCAAAACAGGTAAATCTTGAACTTTAAAGAGGCCTTTTGAATTTAAAGCTTGCTGTTACGGACAAAAGCAATATTTATATAAGTTTTCTATGTTTCTTTGTCAAGTGCAACCATGCGTTACGGTCTGATTTCTTTGTATTTCGGCTTTGTTTTCGCACGCTTTTTAGTGCAGTCTTCGTGTACTTTCTGGTGCAGTCTTTGTATGGCAGTTATCTGTTGGAATCGGTTAGGTTTAGTTGTTTATATGCTTGTTAATGTAAGAGATAATTGCAATTTAGTTAAAAAAAAAGTGTTTTGGTTACATTTTGTTATTCTTTAAATGTTTAGACGATTAAACCAACACCGTAATGCTAAACACCTAGGTACTGTGAACTTCAGAAATCTCAACGTGGTCTTTACTGTATGTTCAACCACTCTATGCTGTGATTTGAATTGTACTCTCTCTTTGGACTCTGGATGCGAACTGTATTTGTTCACCGTTCTTACCTTCATCGCCATAATATAACACTGAAAACCGCAGTTTGTGCAGTTTAGAGCAGTGGTTCTCAACCCATTTTAGCTTACGGACCGGTGAAATTTCAAAACAAATTTCGCCCAAAATGTAATTACGACAAAGTATATGCAACTTAAAAGCAAAGACTGGAACTTCAATTAAATTAGCAATTTTCTGCTGTTTTTCTTATATCATACGTGGTATACGAAAGTTTTTCACATACAACAATCTTAAAGTAGAAGACTTCAACGACGTGTTGAACAGTTGGGCACAAAACTGCGCATTGTAACGTACGGTAAGTCCAAAGTAGACAATTAGCTTTATATTACGGAACTGGCGAAGTTCTTAATTTGGTGAACAAGCTTTTAACATCTTGCAATTGAGATATAAAATTGTAATATATTTGGCGGACGGCAAAAAAGTTGACGCGGACCGGCGGTTGAGAACCACTGGTTTAGAGAATAGTTGTGAATTTCTGACTCATAAGCCTAGGTTTGCTAACTTGTAAGAAGCCTATGCGTGTGCAGGTTATTGAAAAGGAAAGCAATACGGGTTACATACAATGAAAAATGGCATAAACAAGGGGTCACCAACAGAGTATAAAACATTAACATATATATTTCAAGGTTTGGCTACGTTAACCAAATAAATAAGAATAAGGTTAGTAAAGAAAGTAAAATGCGTACACCATCACCAGAATTATCACATAAGGGGAAATTAAGATTAAATTATGTATATGAAAAATAAGACGAGTACTTTTTCGTTAAAAAGTTTGAATAGTATATGTTCAAATTTTAAAAAGATTTTTTAGTTATATCATCTGAGGGAGAAGGGGGAATTGATCCTCCCGTTTCCTCAGATGGGGGTTGTTGCAGCAAGAGAAAGTTGCTATTGTTTTATTTTATTTATTATTTTGTTTCTCCACATTTGGCATTTTTTGTTTTTACTTATTTGATTGGAATATTTCGTTAGTTTTATCCGAGTCAAATTTTTTGGTTACATCATTAATAAAATTTTTAAATTTGCATTTAATTTTCCAAGTTGTTTCGTTAATAAATTTGTTTTTTTCAAGGTAAGAGTATTTTAAGGTTAATTAGATTGTTTTCGAATTGGTTGAGATTTTGATTATATAATAGGACATTCTTATCTGACAGGAAAGTTTGATTAAAGTTTGTTACGGTGAATTGGTTTAAATTTTTTAGAATAGAATTAAATGGTTGGAATTGTCATTTTGGGATTTACAGAAGTTACAATTTAGTTTTCTTTTTTCGCCTAGTTTTCTTTTTTCGCCTAACAGGTTTTGTAGAAGTCCGGCATTTCTGAAAAAGTTGCCCCAAAAATAACCTCGATGTGCGATACGACATGATATTTGGCGTTCTTCGTTATTAAAAAGGATGTTATTATTATTGTTTTAAATTTTGGTGAGTTTGTGTATTGGAACAAAGGTATGTGTTTTGTCTGGTTATGGTTTGCCGTTTTCGAAGAGTTTGTCTAGGACAGTGGATGTTAACCTTTTTAGCGCTCGTACCCCTTGAGCGTTTATGATATTTTCTCGTACCCCCTGTCTACAATGGACGTCGAAAGTAAATAAAATAATAAAAATTAAACCAAGTGTGTTTTATAAAACGTGTTGAATACATGTATTAAAAACAGTCTTCTTGTAAGTTCAACAATATTTACAACACACAAACAATCAGTCAATTTGCTAATGGCTTTTAGGCTGTTGCTTTTCGTAAATGATCATATTTAATCGAGGTTCTTTCGTTGAGATAGACACACACATATCATTTCTTGGATCCAATCGGTTTCTCGGCTTAGTTTTGATGTTTACAAGAGTTGAGAACCCCGTTTCACATAGGTAGGTTGTCGCAAAAGGCACAAGGATTTCTAAAGCTTTTTTTGCTAACTGGGGAAATGAGTCAAGTTGTGCACACCAGAAGGCATCTAACTGCATTAAATCAAACTCCATTTTGATTTTACTGCTTGCTTTCATTTCAATAAGGTCATCTTTCATTTGGTCATTATCACCCATAAAACATAGGTTGAAAATAAATGGGTCTTGTATCCATCCCTGAGAAACAGAAACCTCTCCATGATGTATCCCTGGAAAAGATTCTCTGAGCCCCTGCAAAATAAAAATTCTTCCAGAACTTCTTTCTCTTTCACATACCGCACAAAAACTAATAACTGACTACAACAACTGACGTCTGACTCATCCAACTGTAGACTCACTTTGATAGGACTGGATTTGATGTCAGCAATCACCTGTTGCAAAATATCTTCGCTCATATCTCGAATCCTGGAACTAATGAGTAATGATGTCATTTGACAATGGCACTAAACTTAGTTTTTTTTTCTGCCTCAGTCCCCAGTACTATTTTTTGCCATTTTCATTGCGCATGGTTTCACTAACTCTTCTGCTTCTGTGTGTGGCTTAATTATTTTTGGCACACAAAAACGCAACTTGATAATAAGATGCTAGCTACAATGGCTTTTCAATCGGTAAAAATCCATGCTTTACTAAGGTACCACTCTGATAATAACATTACATTATGATCTTCAAAGTACTTAAATTATTTCCTGACTTTTCACCCCCAAGTCGATTATCGAAATGCTCATTAAGCCTTGAAGGTTTGAGATTTGCATTTGCGAATACTTTGCTGCATAAAATGCACTGAGGTCTCTCAGTTCCATCTTTTTCCGTCAAGCAAGTGAAACCATATTTCACATAGTCTTCATTCCACTTACGCTTTTTAGACATAACTGCTTTTTTCTAAGTTTTAGGACAATTATTATGCCTCGGCAACAACTCTTAAATATCAACTAAACTAGAATTTAAAACAGTGCAAAATTGGAATTCTTCCACTACTTCTTTCTCTTTCATATACCGTACAAACACTAATAACTGTTTACAGCAACTGACGTTTGTTAGCTCAATCCATCTGTAGGTAGCACTATGGCATCATAGTACAAAACCAACTCGTCGTAGACATATAAATAAAAAAGTTTTATGCATACAAACAATAGCGCATAATTTCACTCTGCATCTCGTACCCCCTGCTCTGGTGCTTCGTATCCCCAAGGGGTACACAATACCCCTGGTTAAGAACCCCTGGTCTAGGATTTCCGTTTGTTTGGTTAGGTCAATTTCCTTTTTGGTTCCCCATAGTTTAAGGTAGAAGGCATGAACCGTTTTAATGATTTCTTCTTTTTCCGTTGTTTTTTCTCCCTGTTCGTTTTTGTGCCGAGGGCGGCCTCTTCTCTGAAAAGGTGTTTATCAGGTTTTTCATTGTCGATAATTTGTTTTGTCCTACATCGAATTGCTGCTCCTTGTATTGCCAGTTCCTCTAATCTTTTTAATTTTTCGTTTATGTCGTTAATCTTTGCTTTTATGTATTTTATAGAGCTGTTTTTAATGCGTATTTTTAGGGCTTCCCACCATGTGGCAATTTTGTATTGGTCTTTTTCGTTTTGAAAATTTGTTATTAGGTTGATTGTTTGTTCTTTATAGGCTGTTTCGTTTGTATGTCATTGTTTAATTTCCAATAGCTCTTTTCAAATCTTGTGTTGTTGGTTTGTTTTAGTTTTATATAAGGTGCTCGTGTGTGGTCCGATAGACCGGTTGAGTGCATCAATTGGTCTGGATTTGGGGGATTGGAAGAGTTACGAGGTTTTTCAGAGGTGATGTCAATAATGGTGTCTTCTGATGAGTTTAGATTTATGCTGGATTCCGGTTTTGTTTCTTGAAAGGCCTCGTTTAATTTTTCCATTTTCCGGTTTTCAATTTCAAATTTCCTGAGTTCATTTTCGAGGCCTGGTGATTTGGATGGGATATATTTATTGATTAGGGTGGAGGCTAATCTTCCGGTGGTGATGGGCGGGTACGTTCTGTTATATTCGGCTTGGTTGTTTTGTTGGCTATTGTTGTGTTGGATGGGGGAAGAGTTTGGGCACTCTTTCATGACGTGACCGGGCATGAAACAAAGTAGGCATATTTGAGGGGCAGGACAGGGCAGGACAGTTGTTGGTCCAATGCCCACGTTCCTTGCAGTTACGGCACACTGGGCCGAAAGATTCTCCTGGTTTTGTAATTTGAATCTGCCGTCCTGCGACAGATATCTCGGGAACTATATTTTTCAGTTTTGTGTCTTAAAAGGCTCTTTTAACAGTGCCCCATTGCTTATCTTTTGCTAAAGTGGCGAGGTGTGTGATATTCCATTCAAAAGGAACTGGAAATAACGTTATTGTTGTATGTGGTTTTTGGGGTTCGTAGTGTGTGGCTGTTTATTCGGATTCTTTTTCCATTCTCCATTTTCATGCTGAGTCGGTGCTTGTTAAATTTTTCTCTATGGCTCTGCTCGGCGAAGCTAATTTCAAACATTTTTTGTGCTCTGTTGAGCGAGCGTGAACCTATTATATTATCGTTATATGACTTAAGGGCGTCTTCGTTGTCGAAGAGGCCCATGAAGTCGAAGATTTTTTTTTTCTTTCTGGCATAGATATCAGATATTGTTCGTACAAGTCCTAGGGGGAATTCCCCTCGTTGTATTGATCGTTATTTTCAGTATCATCATTTTATCTATGCCTTCCGGCCGCGCCGGTATGTTTTATCAGTTTTATTTAAAGGAAACAAATACCATCACCGTATATTAACAAAAAAGCAAAATTGCACCAAAATAAGTTGAAAATGTAAAATAGGTTTGGTCTCGGATATTTTGGTGTGGTATCACCAACTGTGGTAATAAGGGGTAAAGAAGGAAACAAATATATAATTAAACGAGCGACAAAAAATGAAAAAAAAAAAAGAAAGGGGGACGAGTACAACAAAAAAAGAACATTATAAAAAAAATTTATTTAAATATATAAAATATGTAGGAAAGAAAGAAAGCAAAAAAAAGGAAGCCACAAGAAGGTATAATACATATTTTTTAATTTGGTAACAATATTGCGTATAGGGTATTAAGTTATATTTACGTTAGCGTTTGCATTTATATTTACAGGTTTTAAAATTGAAAAGAGGAAGATGGAGCAGCAGCTATTTGCTCCTCCGGGCTTGAAATATCCAGGATCTCTTTCGATTTGGTGAGGCCGAATTTTTTTGTGAGATGCGATATGAATATTTTAAAATTTTGAATAATTTTATTTGTTAGGTCCAGTTCAGTTTGTGTTTTATTTGTTACGTATTCATTTCTAGATTCTAATCTAATTTTGTAATCAATTATGGTTGTTTTAATTTGTTGGAGGATTTTTAGGTTTAGTAAATTGTTTTGAAATTCTGTTGAGTTTTGGTTATACAAAATGCTGTCGTGATCTGTTAAGAAATTTTGTCCGTAATTATTGAGAATAAATTGTTTTTATGTTTTTTGTAATTTCGCAATCTGTCATGATGTGTTTGATATTGTCTGCATATTTTTGGCAAAAATTACAGTTTAGTTTTATTCTATTTCCATTTCCATTTTTAAATATTTGATTTTGTCTGTTGAAGTCGCCCCAGAAAAAAACATTGTGGGCAATTTTGTAGCTATTTTGTTTTTCGTAATTGCTAAATATGTTTTGTTTTTTATTGTTTTGAAGCAGTAGTTTGTTCCATGATATTTCTTTGTTGTTGTCTGGAAGCTTAATTTGTGTTTTGGCGGATGTAATGTTGTTTAGCGTTTTGTATATATCTTTAAATTTGGAGTTTTCCCAGTCAAAATTGTTGGAAAGTCCATGTTGGGTTTGGTGCGCGTCGTTTTGAATAGTTGTTGTTGAACAATTTGGGGTTTAGTTTTCTGATTTTAAAAGCGATTTGCCCAGTCATGAAAAATTTGATTTGGAGTTTCTATGGTTTTTATGAAGCGTATTCGTTCAAGTTGTGCGGCCGTAATTTTGTTTTGTACACTGTCATTCGATTAAACACCTGAAATGGGCGAAAATGTAACATGTTTAAAAATAAACGTGTTTGAATTTCAGGTGTTTAGACGTTTTGCCGTTTAATCGGCCAGGTGTTTAGGGCTAGGATTCAGTGTTTCCAAATCAATTCCACAAAAAATTCATTGGGTAAACCATTTTATTGGGCGAAAAAGGTGAAAAACAACACAAAAAGCTCAACACAGTGAAAGTTTCAAAAAATGTCAAACTTCGAAAAGAAAAAACTATACATTAAAAATTGAAGAGTTTATATTAGAAATGAAAAGAAGTAGGAAAACGGAAAACATATATAATACACAAAATAACATGTTGAAATTGGATACAATGAAAGTGTTTACGCAAACAAAAATATATCTGCAACAAAAATTAAAAAAGAGAAAAAGTAAATAAAAACAACAAAAAAAGATATATATGTTTTAATATTTATAATTTCTATACTTGGCAAATTTTTCAAGGTGGGGTCTTCAGTGGGTTGTTTAAAACCATATTTAGTAATAGTATAAATATCGCATATTAAATACAATGAAGGCGTTAATGCAAACAAAACTGTGTATGTGATAAACAGTAAAAAAAACAGAAAAAGTTAAAAAAAACAGAAAAGGAGATATTTTACAAAGTTGAAACCCTTTTTATAATATTTACAATTGCTATGCTTGGCAAATTTTCAAGGTGGGGCCTTAAGTAGGTGGTTTAAAAACATATAAACACAGAGCAACAGGGTGGATAACTTAAATCCTGTGTATATTAACATGCTTGAATATCAATGAAAATATAACTAAACAATTTGTTCAACAAGTGTTGTTCTTCCACAAATTTAATGTCCATTCCATCCACTAATATACAAATGCAGAAATGCTGCTGTGCCCTACAAAGGTTTGCCCAATAAAGGCCTTGAAGAGCTTGTAGCGATGATTCTTGTATGAGGCGCTCAAAGAAGTGGTGGAACATGTACCGCGTAACCACGATGAAAACGTACGCAAGAAAAAGGCAAGTACGCTTCGTCAACTACAGTGTGCTAACTCGAGTGTGACAGGTCACCCACGGGCTGTTACACGCCAGCAACTATGCTGGAGGGAGACTGAGTGCATAGGGTCGCCACACAGCTCCCCCCCAGAAGCGAAAAATGACAACCATAACAGTATCGCGCCGGCGTCCGAACTTGTCGATGGGGCCTGTTGCGTGCGTAAGCCGATTGGGCTGAAGTTGCCGGTAGCTGGACCTGCAGTCCAGCCGGTGTTTGCGTAAACGCATGCTGTGTTTGCGTTGTTTGAGGCCGGACTGTTGTTGCTTTGTTTGGAGGTCGTCCTCGTCGGGGCGGTTGCGCCACTTGAACCGGATGCGTCGTGTCCAAGTGCGCCGGTTTAAGGCGATCGACCGACACTAGCTGCTCCTTTCCGCCGATATCCAGCTTGTATGTCTTTGGGCCGTGTTCGATTACCCTGAATGGCCCATCGTAGGGAGGCGTTAGTGGAGGACGGTGCGAGCCTCTCTGCGTACAAAAACATCGAGCGAGTCCTCGGAACCGGGGTAAACGCTTGAATAGCCTCCTGAAGATGTTTCAGGAAATCTAGAGGAGGGGGTGCAGCCTGCCGAACTGGAACATCTCCTGGGACTGTGATTTGCGAGCCATAAACCAACTCTGATGAAGATGTTTGCAAGTCTTCTTTTGGAGCTGTTCGAATTCCTAAAAGAACCCACGGTAGCTCGTCAACCCAGTTGGGACCTGTTAAACGCGACATTAAGGAGCTTTTTAAATGGCGATGAAACCTTTCTACGAGGCCGTTGGCTTGTGGGTGAAAAGCAGTGGTGCGGTGCAGGTTGATGCCGAGCAGTTTGTTTACCGATGACCATAGCTCCGATGTAAACTGCGGGCCGCGATCGGATGCAACATTTATCGGGATGCCAAATCGTGCCACCCAGTTGAAAACAAATGCCCTCGCGCAGGTGATGGTTGTTGCATCTTTCATCGGAATTGCTTCAGGCCACCTCGTGTATCTGTCAACCATAGTTAAAAGATAAACATTACCTTGAGAAGGTGGAAGCGGGCCGACTATGTCGATATTCACATCGGCAAACCGGACGTTCGACAATGGGTAATGCTGTAAGGGTGCGCGCACGTGTTGGTGGACCTTCGCTTTTTGGCAAGATGTGCATTGTTTGGTCCACAAGCCAACATCTTTATTGAGACCGTGCCATACAAATTTGGAAGCCACGAGTCGTCGGGTTGTCCGGATTGAGGGGTGAGACAAACCGTGGATGGCGTCAAAAACCTTTCGGCGCCAAGATTGTGGTACTATTGGTCGTGGGTTGCCCATTGAGGTGTCGCAAAGAAGCGTAAGGCCATTTGGCCCGATGGCGACATCCTCTAGTTTTAGGTTAGAAACTGCGGTTCGATAAACCTGAACCTCTTGTACGTACCTGTTGCGCCTTCGCAAGCTCTGCGCTGTGTACATTGCTGATTGTAGCGCAAGAAAGTGCATCTGCAACATGATTGAACTTTCCTTTGATGTGCTGCACGTCCGTCGTAAACTCTGATATAGCGGTAAGATGACGTTGTTGGCGACTGGACCATGGATCTGAAATCTTTGCAAATGCAAAAGTTAAAGGTTTGTGGTCCGTGAATGCGGTGAAGATACGGCCTTCAAGGAAGTAACGAAAGTGTCTGATAGCTAAGTGTAAAGCTAACAGTTCACGGTCGAAAGCGCTATATTTAATTTCGGGTGGTCTTAATTGTTTACTAAAAAATGCTAACGGTCGCCATATGCCCCCAATGAACTGCTCCAGCACCCCACCGATTGAAGTTTCCGAAGCGTCGACCGTTATAGCCGTTTTCGCATGCTGTTGAGGATGAGTAAGTAAGGTAGCATTAGCCAACGCTAATTTAGCTGCTTTAAAAGCCATATCCAAACTGTTTGTCCATACCAGCGTTTTTGGTTTGCCAGCAAGCGCTTGATAAATCGGCCTCATAATGCGGGCTGCAGCGGGAATAAAGCGGTTATAAAAATTAATCAAACCTGTAAATTTCTGTAGACCTTTTATTGTTATAGGTTGTGGAAACCGTGTAATTGCTGAAACCTTGTCGGGCAGAGGAATGGCACCGTTTTTATCCACGCGATGACCGAGAAAATCGATGCGCGATTTTCCGAATTGACATTTCGATTAATTGATGATGACAAGGCCGTGATGATCGACAACCGTTGAAAAAGCTTGTTCAAATGATCGCGATGCTCTTCTACTGAGTGACTGGCAACCAGGATGTCGTCCAAAACACAAAGTCAAGGGTTTGACAAACTGTGTCCATTAGCCTCTGAAATGCCTGAGCTGCATTTTTTAGGCCAAATGGCATGCGAAGAAACTCGTAAAGCCCAAAGGGAGTAATTACAGCTGTTTTGGGAACATCCTCTGGAGCCACAGGAACTTGATGGTAGCCACGAATCAAATCAATTTTAGAAAACAATTGAGCTCCTGCTAGGCGTGCCGTGAAATCTTGTAAGTGCGAAATGTTGTAACGGTCTGCGGTGGTGCAGGCGTTTAGGCATCGGTAGTGTCATCCACATGGTCTCCATCCGCCTGACGATTTCGGTACCATGTGGAGTGGCGATGACCATGGACTGGACGACCGTTGAATGATCCCCATGTCAAGCATTTTGCGAAATTCAGCTTTCGCTATTGCGAGCTTTTCCGGCGGAAGCCTACGTGCGCGCGAATGGACTGGAGGGCCGCTGGTAGAAATGTAGTGGTGCACACCGTGTTTTGGCATCGCGTGTGTAAACTGGGGAGTAGTGAGTTGCGGATATGCGGCTAATAACTTCGAGTACGGAGTTTCAACAGTCGAAGCAATGACATGGGATGCTTCCTGCGCTGTTTTGCTGCGTGGAGTGCCGTAGACTGACTTCGCATCTACCAGACGATAGTGTTTAAAGTCGACCACCATAAGCGAATGAGCCCGTAGAAAATCTGCGCCAAGTAGGGTACGGGAAACCTCAGCAATATAAAACTTCCATGTGAATTGGCCTGCGGACAAGTTGAGGCGAAGTACCTTAGTTCCGTAGGTGCGTATATTGCTTCCGTTGGCAGCCAAGAGTTTCTTGCCGGGGATGGGTATTGTGCGGTCACGTCCGGTTGGCGGAATAACGCTTACTTCGTCACCAGAGTCGACTAAATAATTGATACCGGATGTGCGGTCCCAAGTAAAGAAAAGACAGGTTTTAATGCCGGCCGTTGAAAGTATCAACGACCGGCTCGGTCGTTTCCCCGATAGTTGCATGGAGGAACACATTTGCGCGCCTTCTCTCGAAAACGGCGGTGGAAGAAACAAAGACCCTGGTCGTTGATATTAGCTGAATGGGTTTCGTGGTTGCGTGAAGGCGTTGACGAACTAACCTTTGAAACAGTCATTCTTGTCCGACTGCTGCTTGCTTGCCAAAGCGTGTCTGCCCGCTGGGCTAAATGGCGTGGATTGGTCATTTCCTCGCTTGCTAAAATAACGCGGACATCCTCGGGCAGGCGCGTAGGAACAAATGTTGAAGAAGAAAACACGCCTCGTGTGAGCCCAGAAGCGCAAACATGTCATCCATTAACTCAAAAGGCTTACGGTCTCCTAAATCGGGCATGTTAAGCAGCTGAGAAGCTCGTTCCTGGGGTGAAAGACCGAAAGTGCTCAAGAGCCTTTGCTTAATGGCGTTGTATTTTCCATCTTGCGGTGGATTCTCTAATAGATCGATAAGACGTTTTGCGGTGTCTTGATCTAGGGCTGCAACCACGTGGTAATATTTCGTAGTGTCAATCGCTACATTGCGCAATGCGAATTGCGCTTCAGCTTGTTGGAACCAGACACGTGGCTGCGCAGACCAGAACGAAGGCAGTTTGAGGGCAACGGCGTGTTGCATTATTGCTTGACTTTCCTCCGTCATATTCTTTTGTTGTCCAGAAATGTCGTTTCTGGACTTGCAGGGGTCACCAGATGTAGCGATGATTCTTGGTATGAGGCGCTCAAAGAAGTGGTGGAACATGTACCGCGTAACCACGATGAAAACGTACGCAAGAAAAAGGCAATTGTACGCTTCGTCAACTACAGTGTGCTAACTCGAGTGTGACATTAATTAGGTCACCCACGGGCTGTTACACGCCAGCAACTATGCTGGAGGGAGACTGAGTGCATAGAGTCGCCACAAGCTTTTCTATAAGACGAGTTGAGCATGGCTGCCTAAAAAATAACATTTAGATCAATATAATATACTGCAATAATTAAATTATACACTGTCACTGAACAACTTTTTTTTTACTTGCTAAACATAGTAAAATTTTCAAGTTACCGACTAGAACCACTACAAGTCATGTCATAAAAATATGTTTTAGTCTGTCATTAACCACCACAAAAACATATTATTATGACTTGTACTAAGTGGCAATGCATTCTTTAAGCATAGCATTGAGTGGCAATGCATTCTTTAAGCATAGCATTGAGAAATGTATTATTTATGTTACGCTTTAACTGAATGACAGTGCAATGATTGCGAAACAAGTTAATTTTTATTGTAATTGATATCTTCATAACCCACAAAAATTAAAAAAAAGGTTCACCCTACTTTGAAAACAAATTAAATCATTAAATAATTTCATACAAAAAGGTAGTATGTGTTCCAGATTATTGTATTGGACTTTATGTGCTATTGAAATTTGTGCTTAAACTAGTGATACACAATCTAACCCAAAAAAGTTGCCCATTACTGGGATATGCAGACCAAACATTAGACACAACACATATAAATTATATGTATTTACCACAAATTTAAAAATTGGATAAATGAACTTAAGATTAAGAAAAAGAAAATTTGAGTTTTTTTTACCTTGTGATCTATACTCTTGTTGATTTCCACTTGAACTTTGTCACAGACTTTTATTTTCCCATCTTACACTTTGCAGTTAAAATCCTGTAAATAAATAAAAAAGTTATGTAAACTATATTATTTATTAAAGGTCCAGTAGCATTCCAAAGTAAGATTGAAACAATGGAAATGTAAACCGAAAATCAGTTTGTTTGGATGTTATAAATTGATAAATATATTTCGCTATTAAAATCATCGTCAGTATCTGAAAACATAACAACATAAGTCAAGAAGTACGCTAAGGAAATATCAAAGTTGAAAGATTTTTTTAGGCGTAACACATATTCAAGTACCTCAGAAATTTTTTATTGATTCAAAAAACATCAAAATTGGTGAAAATGTTGGAATAATATTTACCATATTTTTTTACATTCTATGATGAAAGGTTCTAAGCAAAAACTTATATATTAGTCAACTCAATTGTGAAAAGCAATATTTTCCTCGCTGGCGCCGCTACATACAAAATAAAAGCCAAATGTGGATAAACTATATTAATGTAAAATATGTAAGTAAAATTTGCTTACATTTTTGTAATTTTTGAAGTCGAAAAGAGCAATCGGTTATTCGGTTGGCTGTCATTGATTGCCCTGAAACAAAGCAGTGTAATCTTAGTGTCTTTAATATTGTTAAAAGCATACTTGATTGTTTAACAGAAAAATTAAATTTCTATTTAGAATAAAAAAACATACAAACCTTAAATGATTCATTTAATTTAATCCTTTCATAAAGTGTAAAGCAACAAATCATCATGAAATAGTCTTTACAACTTTCATTGCTTTTGGATTTATGAATGAAATACCTAAATTCTGAAACAAAAATCCAAATTCAGTCACTTCGTTTTCCAAGACAAGGCTTTTGTAACATACATTTTAGATTCTAAACCTGACAGTCTTGCACAGCTAATAAAACATTATTACTACACATTTATCAAAATGCAAATTAAACTATATATGTCACCACTATACACTTTATAGTATTTGTTTAACATAAATGTTAGTAACTCGAAAGCCAAATATACGCAAAACCGGCTTTAACTGTAATGTATAACTTGTAAAAGTTCTAAGCTCTTTTTTCTGTTTGACGTTTCAATGAGTCGCAATAATTTTTGTTTTCTAAGAGTGAGTTGTTAAATTTCCAAAAGGATTTACCTTGCCGTTTTGTTTTGTTAATTTGTAGAGATATATTGGGTGATTTGGTATGGTCCGAGAAAGTTATGGGTAAATAATTCGCGTTTTTTATTTTGTGGATTAATTGGTCGCTTACGTATATTCTATCTATTCGCGTTGCTGATTTAGCAGTTACAAAAGAGAAATCTTTGCCATTCGGGTTTTTGGTTCCTATATGTGTCAGTCAGGTTTAGTCTAATTTTGATATTTTCCCAATTTACTTGGTCCGGTTTGATTACTAATTGAGTGATAGTGTCTTTTTGGTTATAAACAAAGTTAAAATCCCCTAAAATGATGTTGTTTTTATTGTTTGAATTAGTTATATGTTGTCGAGAGTGTTTTGTTGGTGATTCGGGTTCGGACGTGCCCAGATTTGAAGTAAGTATTAAAAATTGTAATTGTTAAAGTGTTATTTTTGGTTGTTAGTGTTAGAGAGTGAATTCTGTTTTGTATTATTATATTATGTTGAGTATTAAAGTTATTTTTTATTTTAGAGTTTACTAGAAGAATAGTGCCGGTTCCTGCTACAAAGGGAGTTGTTTGGACGTTATAGTGGTAAGTTAGATTATGTTTGTTTGACCATTTTGTTAAAGTGTCTTGGTTAATTTGGTTAGTTTCTTGTAAGACTAGTATATCAATTTTATTTGTTTTTATATAATTTGCAATTTTGTCTAATTTTTTTCGTATTCCGCGTATGTTTAAAGACGCTATGTTTATTTGTTGGTTTAGGACTGTGTCAAGGCGTGGAGGAGTGAAGGGAAAGAGAAGATATTAAGAGTTTATTTGGTTGCGTTTGGAGTTTTTGCATGGTCCGAAGGAGGTAGTTCATCTTGTCGAAATTCCGGAGCTTTTCCATTGGTTTTTCGTTTTTTACCTTTACGTTTTTCATTAGAGGGGGTTTCCATTCTATTTCTTTTAGATTGTGACGATGTGTTGTCTTCGGTTGGAGGGTCGTCGGTTGAGGGTTGATTTTGTTCAGAGTCTTTGTTTGAATTTACTTGGGGGTTTTCTTTTTGTTGTTCTTCGTCGCATGGTGAACTTTCTGCCTTTTTCTCTGAGCCATCAGGGTATACTAGTTCGTGGATGAGTTCTTCGGTTACTGGGTTTAGGGGATCTTTTTCAGTGTGTGCAGGTTGGTTGTTTTGGGAAGGAATATTCTTTTGTATTGGTGACATTTCCGGGGATACAAAGTTGCGAGGTCCGAAGGATTTACGGGATGGTCCTGGTTGGTTGGTAAGATCGGATTGTTTTTGGTTGATAATGTTGACCATGTCGTGAACATGATGTGCTTCCGTGACGGTGGGAAATTGGTCCAGGTTCATGTTTAGGAGTAGATTGTTGAGTTGTTTGAGTGTAGTTGGGGCATCGATTCGCCCAGTGGCCTGGTTGCTGACATCTGCGGCATCTCGGTTGTGTATCCTCTTCGCAAGGCTTTATAATTCGTAGACGGTTCCCTGCGATCGATAGCTGGTTTGGGATGTTGTTGAGATTAACGTTTTCAATAAACAAGTGATAGAAGAAACCATTGCGTATTGCTGGAAAGTTCCTGTGCGTACATGCCGTAATTCGTTTTAATGTTACCCATTTGTGTTTCTGTGTTATCTGTTGCAGTTGTTCTATTTCCCATTCACATGGGACCGGTACAAGGGTGATTTTGGTTTGGGGTTTTGGCGGTTCCATTGTGGTTAAGGTGATTTGTTGTCCGTTGTATATATATGTACTTTTTTGTTGCAGGAGGTTGTGGAAGCGTGTCTTTGCAAGGGGGGCCACAAAGGTTAGTTGATAAATATATGAGTGTCGGTTGATGGTACGACATCCAATAATCATTTCGAAGAGAGTTGAAAATATGTTATTATGTTGAATAATATCAAGAAGATCTTCCAATTGGAAGTCTTCATGACCGACAACCTGAATGTTGAGCGATCTTGTTAGAGTATAGAGAGATTACATATTTTTATATTATTTTGTTTTTGATTTATATATTATACTCAGGTATGCAACTGAACCCTTATTGGGTCCAGTGCTCCGTAGATTATTTTTAATCACATACGGTTGGATCATCATTCGTATAATACATCTTCGGCCGAGACCGGTGCTGTAAGGTGGCGCAAGAGAGTAATAGTACGTACAAATAATAATATATATAATAGAGTTACAGTTAAAGAGAGAGGAGCGCAGCAACCAACGCCAACCGTCTCTTGGTCCATGAGGTTTGTATTTAGAATTTCTGTTAATTTTTCTAATCCTATTTTTGTTTTTAGGTCCGAAATGAAGGTTTTAAATTTGAATTTGATTTCATCGGTAAGATTAATTATCAATTGATTTTTTTCCGTAATGTATTCATTTCTTATTTCCGAAATAGTTTTGAATTCAATTACTGTTGTTTTCAGAATTTGGAGGATTTTCAAATTGGTGAAGTTATTTTGAAAGCCTGAGGAATTTTGATTATAAAGGAGGACATCCTCGTCTGGCAGGAAAGTTTGATTAAAATTTTGTGTTGTAAATATATTTAAATTTTGGATTATGCTTTTGGTTATTTCACAATTTGAATTAAATGTTTAATATTGTCTTTATTTGATTGGCAGAAATTACACTTACGTTTAATTAATTGTCCTATTTTGTTTTGATAGATTTGTTGGCGTTTTTGGAAATCTCCCCAGCGGAAGGCATTATGGGCTATACGGTAAGCTATTTGTCTTTCATTATTTGTGAATAAGTCTTTTGTTTTTGGTGTTTTGAATAGTAGGGCTAGCCAGCTTATATTTTCGTTAGAGTCTTTTAATTTAAAAGTAGTTTTTGTTATTGTGATTTGGTTTAGGGTTTGATATATGTTTTTTAATTTGGTGTTTTCCCATTCAAAATCTGGATCATAATTGTTGAGTTTTTCATATTTGGTTTAAATTTCCATTTTGGGTTAGGTTCTGGACGTTTCGGGTAGTTATTATTAAATAGATTTTTGTTGATGGTTCTAATTTTGAATCCAAGTTGGTAAAGCGCCCAGTCATGATAAATTTGATTTGTTTCGTTGATATTTTTTATATATATTATTCGTTCTAGGTGGGCTGCGCTTATTTTATTTCTTATGTTTACCATTTTAAGGCCGCCGTCTTTATATTCGGATTGGATTTTGCTTCGGCTGAGGGGTTCTATTTTTGATGGTGACCATAAAAATTGGTTTATGATGTGCTGTATGTATTTTATTGTTCTGTTGTCCGGAATAATAATGCGTGCTACATGAATGATTTTGGAAACGATTAGGGAGTTTATTATATTAATTTTGCCAAACATGGTCAAATTTAGGTGTTCGTATTGTTTTATTATGCTTATGATTTTGCCTTTTGCTGCGTTCCAATTGATTGCGCTATTATTATTTGTTTCATTGTAGATGATTCCTAGCATTTTAATTTGTTCGGTAAAGTATTGGTTATAGTTAGCAAATAAAAGCGATTTAAAATCTTGGACAAGCGTTAGTATTTTGGTTTTGTTTTTGTTTAGTGTTTGGCCCGTGATTTTTTCATAATTTTCTAGTTCGATAAAAAGGTGTTTGATTGAGTTTTGGTCGGATATAAAAAAATTGTTGTCATCAGCATATTGTTGCATTTTAATTGTGTTTTTCCTAATTTTAATACCTTTGATTTCTGAGTTATTTTGAATTAGTTCAGCTAACACTTGTCCAAGGCAAATATATAAAATCATTGATAGAGAACAGCCCTGACGGACCCCTCGTTTGATGTTTATCTCGTTTGAATTTTTACCGTTAATTTCAATTTTGCTACTAATGTTTCGATAGAGTATGGAGACCCATTTTATTGTAAATTTGTCGACTTTGAATTTTGTTAGAATTTGGTGAATTAGGTGATGGTCCCCCGCTTTATCGAATGCTTTTTCAAAGTCGGTTACTAAAAGTGCCAATTTGTTGTTTTTATTTTTGCTATGTAATGAATTTCTTGCATTTGCCTATTAGTTGCCGCATTTTTGTGATTGGTCAATTTTGTCATCGAGTTGTGGCCGTAGTCTATTAGTAATGATTTTGCTTAAAATTTTGTAGTCAGTGTTTAGTAATGAAATAGGTCTCCAGTTTAAATAGTTAAGATCGCCTTTTTTTGGTATTAGTTTTGTTATGGCCAATTTCATGTTTTTAGTCATTTCCTGTTTTAAGTAAACGTTATTATTTAAAGAGCTTATGGCTATAATTATTTCTTGTCTATTTATAAAAGAGGGAGGATCTTCTATGTTTTGGTCAGGGGATTTGCTTTCGTTTTAATTTCATATTTTTTCTAGGATTTGTTTTTGTTTGGTGTTATTTATTGTGTCATTTTTGTTGTAAACGAAGTTTAATTAAGATTTTCTATATTTTGTTTTTTTATTTTGCTTTCGATTAGGTTCTGTTGTTTTTTCCTTACGCTAGGTTTTCCGGATTGGAGATACGAGTTGATTAAATTTATTGTTTTGTTTTGTTTTTTTTCAGTTAGTTTTATAGATTGTATCCTATTTTGTTTGATAGTTTCATGTTGGACGTTATAGTTTTGTTTTATGTTATCATTTATAATTAGTATTGTCCCTGTGCCTTTAAGATGGGGAGCGTTTGGAATGTTTGTATATGCTGTAGTAAATTTATGTATTTTTGTTTTATCTATTTTGTTTGTTTCCTGCAAGGCAAGGATGTCAATTTTGTTTGTTTTTATAAAATTTGATATTTTCCCTAGTTTTTTGTTAATGCCTCGTATGTTTATTTCAGAGACGGATTCAGATTCGGATTCTGCGTTTCGATCAGGACCAAGAGATGGTTTGGGAAAAGAGTGTAGTACCCCTTGGTAGTAAGCTGCGGAGGTTGTTAACCTCCGATATGTCCAGTTTTCGGTTAGTATCTCCTAGTTTTGCTTTCTTTCTTTCTTGTTCTTCTTTCGGTGATGTTTTTCTTCCCTTGTGTGGTGGTGTTGGTTGAGTGTGTATGTATGTGTGTTGTTTCATCGTGCGTTGGAGGTTGAGCTTGTCCTTCATCTGGTTGAGTGTGGTTTTCTGATTCTTTAATAAAGACTGCGTCGTGAGAGTCGTTGTTTGTTTCCTCCAATATGAGATTTTGATTCGTCAGCTCGTCGTCAGCGTCGTTAGCTGGGTCGCTTCTGACACTGTGTTCCGAGGGTGGAGGTTTTTCTTTATTTTTATTTGTGATGGTAGATAGAAGTCCCGTCCGGATCGGTTGGCAGGGGTGGGAAATTGATTGGAGGGTGGATCTATTTGCCCAGTGTCCGGTTTGGTTGCATCGATTACATTTTGGTTGTATACTTTCTTGCCCGGGTTTGATGATACGTATTCGGTTTCCAGCTACAATTATATGGTCTTGAATGTTCCGCATTTCAATTTTTTCGATGTAGAGGTGGTAGAGGGTTAAAAAAAGGCTAGGGCTTCGCGACCTTTATGAGGAGGGCCTTGCTAGCGGCGAGGGCAATTAAGGTAATCAATTACGTCACGCAAGACGTAATCGACCTTACACAGGCGAAAGAAAAAAACGAAAAAAGTGCAAGTATAGGCGAGTGACAAAAAAACTAAGATATACAGGCAAAGATAGATTTTTTTTGTTCCCACTAGAGAGAGGTAAAGTTAAAGCAAAAGAGGCTTAGAGCCAGGCGGGCGACAAAAGGAGAAAGCCAGGTAGCTAGGGTATAAACCCAGTCCTACACTATACTCTAGGAGGTACACAAAGATAGGCCTAAAATATAAACTATACAACACACACCTGCAACCTGCCTTGGCGTGGGGCAAGGGCCCCCTAAAGCCGGTTATACAAGAAAGCGGTCTGACAATATAATAGAAAGGAACGTTGCTGCGCGCGTAATGATTCAGACTTTTTGTTTGTTTTTAATAGTCTTTTAGGCAAAAAACTCAGAATAAAACTCTGTTTGGTACTATTTTATTTAGATCGAGGGCTTCCACCTCCGGACAACCGTCTACCAATCCTTTGAGTAGGAAAGGCACGGAATCCATACAGGGAGGGGAGGCGCCAGAGATTTTTTTTTTTTTATCTTTTTTCATCATCTATCTATGCCATTTTTCAAAACGAAATAGTGCCATGTCATTTTGTTTTCCTGGTGAAAAGAAAGACAAAGGACTTTGAAAATTGAAAGAAGGATTTAAGGTTAGGAAGGTTGGTTATTTTTGTGTTTGGTCTTTGGTTTCTTCTCGTTTGATATATTTCCTTGTTGGTTTTGATTACTGAGTTTTTCTTGTTGTTCTTTTATAGGTTCCAGGTGTTTTGGCATTGATTCTTGATCGGTTTCTTTTTGAGATGTTTTGGCTATTTGGGTGGGTGGTTTTCCATTTGGGTTTTTGTCTGTGCATATTCTTTTGCCTGGTGGTGGTTGTGAGGATGTTGGGGGGCTTTTGTTTAGTTCAGATTGGCTTTCGTTAAGGGTTGTTTTTTCTTCTGAGGTGATGTATTGTATTTCATGTAGTTCTTTTTTTTTTTCGTACTGGTTGTTTTCTTTTGGGTATGAGCGGCCTCATCATACGTTTGATGCCTCTTCGGCCAAGTGCCGGTGGTTGTTTTTCTGTTTGTGGGGTGTAGGAGTATTATTGGGCATGTCAGATATTGTAGAAGAAAACAAGAGACAAAGGCATAATAAATAAACAGTGTGTAAAGAATAATAAGATAGTAAAAAAAGAGGGGGAGCGTTCTATTATATTAAATTATATGAAATATATACCCTATTACCGATTTACACCATCAAGAAAAAAGTAGCCAGCACCATAGAAACATTAAATGACTTAAAAACATAGAAATTTTATTTTAGGACGTTGGGGGAAAAACCCCGAAAAAACGAGCAAGGTAAGGAAGGTAGGATACTTAGGTAAAAACTTAAGGCAAGTGAAAGTAAAAGGGCAGCTTGTCACATAGAATACTTATTTTTTATGTTTTTATTTTAATTGTTATATTATATCACATGTTATGTATGATTATACGTATATATACAGTAAAAGCAATGTCATACAACAAGGCAATTTTGTATGCCATATTTTCAAAGAATGCCCGAAAACGTTAAATAATTAGACATTTTTTTCATCAAGAAAATACAAAATTATAACTGCTGGCCCTTGCTATTTGAATTATTAATCTCAACATTGTAATATCAACCTATTTTGTATTCAATTTAGTCCTAAAGTATTGTCTCTCTCAAAAATCCACGTGTCTCAGTTACTACTGCTGACCTAGTTTAAATATAATCATTTTAAATTGTTATGTTTAATTCATTTTTAATTAAACCTAGCCAAGCCATTAGCCTAAAATGACGACACTATTTAATGTAGAAACCACCTTAATTGACTTAAGTAATTTTACCCACCAGAAGTCTTTACAACAATGGTGTTTTGTAAGTAAACCCTAGTTTTTTGCTACAAAACCTGATTTAAACTCACAACATATCTTGATAAATTCAGTCAAAAATATTTCGTTATAGTATGCTAGGTTGCTTCTTGGAAAATAATTAGAAGGAACTGTAATGCACAAAAGAACAGATAGTATTTCCAATAAAATACACAATGATGACTATTAGTGAGAGCAACAGTGAAGACCATGTGAAGGTTGTCATCTCCTTCCCCAGCATGCAAACCAATAATTGAAGAACACAAAAAAAGGAAAACATAAATCAAGAGGTAAAAAGTAACATCAACAGGGGACTAAATATTAATTGATTCGAAATTTACTAACAATATTTTATTTTAAAATTTTTTAAATACACCACAACATCACTTGAACTATTTATTACCTAAAGAAAATGACCAATATTTCCTTTTTTTAATTTTGAAGGTACTATAATGACAAAAGATACGACCAACAAAAATATATTGTAGATTATAACCGCTGGCAAAAAAAGCTTTTGGCCTGAATAGGCATTGATATGAGTATTGAAAAATTAATGGTATAAACACCACCTAGCTTAACCAATATTTAAGGACCATGCAATAATACCAATATAATGTTGAACTATTGAAAATCAAGAAACGCAAAACACATGCAAAACAAAAAAATTTTTTATTAGCATGCAAAACAATAAATTTTTTGGGTTTATTATAAAAAAAAATAGCTAAACATGCTAAACACAAAAGTAAAAACAAGACTCAGAAAAAAGTCAAATTAATAAGAACAAAACAGGAAATATCGAAAATGTCAGAATACCCCCTATATTGTTTCTCATCCGTTTTTCGTGGCAACTGAAATATGTAGTGCTTAGTAGCGAAGTTCGGAATCCAATTCTTTTCCATGTAATTTTTAAAATTGAACCAAAACTTTACAAATAGAATGTGATAGAGTTAAATTTAAATAATATAAGCCGTGTCTTCATATTGCTTCCGCAATTTAATTTAAAATTTTAGAGAAATCTTGCTCTGAACCAATTTCAATAAATTTAACCCTATGAACTAATGCAGTTGGCGAGCCATAGATTGAGAAACTTTGCTCAGTAAAGGTTTTAATTCTAAAAGGTCAGTGTTGGGGTAAGGTAAAGGTATGATATGGATCTGAAAAACACACAAGTATTAATAATACTAGGAAAACATAGGTCTTATATTTATTTGATTTTAACTCTGTTGGCTGTTGTTACACCAAATACAACATCATTAGTTTAACAGTTTAAAACCAACACTTATACATGGATGAAGGTTCTAAAATGGTGTTTATTTTACGTTAAACACTTACTTTGTTTATTGTGGTTTCTTTCCATATTGTTTAGTAGCTCTTTTATTGAAATACCCAAAATACTCTTCATTGGCTAAGGCAAGAACAGGATTTTATCAACTTCCAACATTTAATTTTGAAATCAGGTTCTCCATGCTGCAATGTAACGTAATGTAATTTTTTTTTTATGAGTTTTTAAAATAAACAAACTTGTACACAAACAAGAATACACAAAATGAAAAATCAAGTGGTAGGAGACAGATAAAGACCAGAGTGGCCAACAAGTGATACAAATTTAGGAAACTACAAATTAATATAAATGGTAATAACCAAAAATGTCCGATACTTGACATTTTATTGCGATACCAATACCCGATGTTATCAATCAAAATGAATCTTAATCATCAATCACACTTGTTGTATTGGCCAAGTCAGCTGAATGTCAAATGGGCAGTACTACCTTAAAAATAAAAGGTGCTTTTATTCCAATGTAGTAAAATTATGCCAGAAAAAAAAAACAATGTTAACTTACATAATTAAAGAGGTTCTGTACAATTTTTTTTTCAATGCGTGGCTGATGGAGTTGGCACTATTGGTAGAAATTGTTCTTTTGCAATAATTACTGATAACAAATTTGACTGTTTATAAAAAATGGTGACTCTGGGAAATGCTGATTTGAAATAGTTTAAGGTGATGAATAATTTTGTTTGATAAATAACTTGGTTTGACAAGGTTCACACTGTTCAATTGATCATTGGATGTGACACTGAGATGAGTAAGCAGGCATTTGCATTTTAGGTATGTTTTACAAAGTGATTTAAAATGATTTGGCTAAGTGCAATAAAAAATAATTAAAATAATTTGATTCAGGAAATATCTAACCATAAGGTATGTTTTACAAAGTGATTTAAAATACTTAACAAAGAGTAATTTTAATTAATCAAGGTCAATAAAAAATAATTTGATTAAGGAAATATAACCAAGTGATTTAAAAAGTAATTTGATTGAATAAAGGGCAATTTAAGTTAGATAAAATAATGGAAACATAACAACAAATATTAATTCTTTAAGGAAATCCATCGTGACATACAAAGTACTTTAAATTTTCTGCTTGTTCTTGTGTCATCCCTACACATGCCAAATATTGTTCGACCTCAAATAGTACAACGCGCTAGCAAATTCACTTTCGGTCTCAGCCTGAGCTACAGCTCTTTTAGCTGCAACAGTTTATACTTTGCATCTCCAACATTGTTTTCTGTCTTTTTTACCCATCTTTCCCATGCCTGCTCTCGGTGAAAATCGCAAATTAAAACCCTGCAATCTGAATAAGACATACTAATTGACTAATGTTATTCTTTTAGCCATAAATAACTTATTTGTTACCTGAAAAAGTACTTTCAATTGCATTTATCTCAGCATCACACTTGTCCGTCATAAAAAATGTAGGATTCCAAGTAGGGCACCATGATTTTAATATATTAAGTGCTTCTTCAATATCTGACTGTCTTTCATTTTGTGTAATAAAACTTGCCACTACCTGATATCCAACATTGGTTTTAACACACAAAAAAAACAAAGGTAGGGCATACTTGGATGTTTTATAGGTAGCATCCAGCAGACAGATATCTTGTCCATAACGAAGAAGCAGTCTGCGCTGCCATGCAAATTGGTGGACAAATAACAATGTTTGCTGGCAGTCAATTATAGGTGCAGATTCATCAGCATTGTTTGCGAACCTCTGTGAAATATTTGTTCCTGCAATGTAGGGTCTGAACAATATCTTGTCATCACTATGAGCTTCTTCCTTCCATTGATCTACCAAAAGTTGGACATTTGTAAAAGACTTAAAAAAGTGATTTTGAATGTCCTTCTTCAATGGAAAAAATCTACGATTACAGCTCATTGGAAGTTCTTCATCTTTAAAAAGTTCATGAATTCATCAATTTTTTTCGATCAGCCTTTTGTCAATTTTTTGAAGTATTCCAGCTGCCTAAAACATATATTTAATTTTATAAGAAACTGCAAAACCATACCAGCATTATGACAATTAATATCTAAAAGCAGCTAACAAACCTAAACATGTTATGTAATATAAGTCTAAACAAAGTGTAATCAAAGATAACCTGGCTCAATACATGTCCAGAATGTTCATCATCATTAGGAAATTCAACACAACAAGCAGACTCCTTTACTAAAGTTTCATCATTTTCATCTAAGATCTTTTTCCGTAATAGTTTAACATCAAATGAAGAAGTTTTGAAGCTCTAGATTAAAAAGACATTAAGTAAACAAACAATAATAAATTTTAACTTTTATAAATCATGCCTTGTATTGAGGAAACTTGAGTATTTCTTTAATAGTTATTTTTGCCTTGCAATTCATTTTTTTTTGAACACTGAATGCTTCTATTGTTTTTGAATACTTGAGGATGATCTAGCAACTGTTTAAAAATATGATTTTATATGTGCATATTTTACAAATGAACTAAAAACATATTTCAATGAAAATGCAATACATGTTTCGGAATTTGGTATGAATTTTTGGTATTGTTTGATTTTTTGTAATCTTTTCCATGTTGAATAATACTTTTTTCTTTTTTACAATATAAGGTGTAGATTTTTCATCCCATTTAATGGGAGTCTTTGACAAATCTGCATACAAACATAAAAACTGTTGGTATAACAGATACAAAATTGCACTTATAGCAAAGCTTACCATGAGAGTGGCTGTTAAACCGTTCAAAGTCTTCAATGGCCTTTTCACCACTTTTCATAGATGGAAACCACTAAAAAATGTTTACTTGAAAATTAACTAAAAGTATTCTTCCCTAAATAATTTTGTACCTTTATGTTAGATGTTTGTGTTATATCATAAGTTGCATCAGTAGTTCTCTGATTGTCCTTAAAAAGTTACACTTTGTTACATTGTTGTTGAAACTAAATGGTTAAGTGTTTTCTACCATAGTAATACAATTTTATTACCAGTGCTTCAGAATTACGAATGGTTAAAAAATATCCTTCCTTTTTTTCAAAACTTGAATTTAAAAGGGATTTTCGGATGATTTCGCTGCAATTCCTTTTGTATATCTACTGACTTTCCATTTTGCTTCAGACTGCAAAGAAAAGCATGAATTATTTTTTATCCAGGCTTTTTTATTTTATTTTTATAATATTATATCTATAGGCAAGTGATTCTCTCTATACAGTTAACCGGAAAAGACAAACAAACTTCATACCTGATATTGTGGAAATAATGCTATTTTGGACAATATCGCACGAACATTTTTCCTCTCATTTTTCTCATGTTTTTGAATTATATTAAACCCTTCTGTCTGTTGTAAAACATAAGGTGTATACATTCTGTCGTCCCAATAAATTATTTGAAGTATCTAAAAGTATGAAAAGATCACACAAAACACTAAACATGTACTTAATGCATATGTCTAAAAATAAAAAGGATTTTGGGCTATTTATGTTACAGCTATATATGTAAAAATTGAGAATTACCAACCATATTTTTCAGAATAAAGTAATTTCATTGTAGATGCTGTTGATTTGATGAACTCATCCAAGGTACGCCTGGCATTTTGACAGGACTGAAACCACTAAAATTGTATATCGTGATAACAACTACAGTTTAACCAAGTTTACAGTTTAACTTAACAACATTAGTACAAATATACAAACTTTATTTTTTAGATCAAAGCAATGCTGGGTTCCTGGTAAAAGCCCTGCATGGGAAGCTTTACTGATAGGATCAGGAACGACAATATTTTCCATAGGAGGTTTGCACAGGTCTGGGGATGCAATGGGCTTTAAGGGCGACACTGGTGGGTCTGGGGGGTTATCTCGGTCGAAAGGGACATTGAGTTGTTCGGTCCAGAAAGTAGACCTATAGGGACACAAGTCCGACATTTTCGATATTCCGGAAGGTCAAAAACGGAAAAATAAATCATTTCGAAGGTTTTTACAAACGAGTTGTACCGTGCTTAAATCAACAGGGTAGAACTTTACGCAGTTTCGGCGGGAAAAACACAATTCGGCGGCAAAACAGAATAAATAGAAATCAGAAAAATTTAAGTATTCTATGTGACAAGCTGCCCTTTTACTTTCACTTGCCTTAAGTTTCTACCGGATACTTAAACGTCCATTGTGAGGTTCCAAATCCAAGAATTATTGGAACGCTTCCTATTGGCTGAAATTTTATGACAAATATAAAAATACTTACCTAATTTGCCAACCTTAATCAAAATTCTCCATAAACAAGGTTTATACTTCAAAAATTCGACATCGTGTTGCAAGCACTGCTATATATTTTATTCAACCACAAAAATTAAAAAAATACAATTTCCCAAGATATTGATTTCATTTAATGTCTTTTTGCAAATATTTTGCTAGAAGACAACAAAATGTGTTTAAACTAAAAAAACAAACACACATATTAATATAAAAATGTACACAACACAACATTTTATAGCATTGGCACGGTTTTAAAAATAAGAAAGGGTGGCAACTAAGATCTATTTAAATGAACTGTTAACTGAATTTAACCAATTATTTCATGACAGATACGTAGGTAAAAAATCTTGAGCTCCTCTTTAAAATCTTGTTTGCAAAATGTCATCTGATAATTCAAGCTCCATTCAGAATAAAAATCTGGTTGACAACTATGTTGAAACATTTCACAAGGTACGTTTGGTAATACTACAAAATATGTTCCTCTTAAAAAGCTGACATTCTTTTATTCAGTAGTTTTCTTCTGTTGAGGAAGGCTTGGTTGCAGTTAAAGTCTTTGAAATAAAAAATGATATACAATTTTTTGTATTAGTTGCAGCAAAACGTGTGGTAAATCTTTACATTTTTTATTTTACAAATACTATAAATATGTGAAATAACTGTCAAATTACATGCCTTGTTTAGTAGATCTTACCAAAAGTAACATTTATTGGAATCCAACTGGAATACCGTATAAGATTCTCCATACAAAATATATGTTACAAAAGGTTTTCTTATACTTTATAATATAGTATTTGTCAGTTTAAAGAGAACATATACATTGGTTATTATCACAAAAAAATATTTTTTTTATTATACTTCAAAGACTGTGAAGTATCAACAAAATACTGATGGCAAATTGGCCAGGCTGACTCTCATGAGGTAGTTTTGCTACCACAATTTGAGGTAATCTAAAGACATTAAACTATTATTATTTCCACAGGCCCATAAAACATTCATATATCATGACTCCATAATTGCAAGGGAATTTTATTAATTACAAATCTTTTTAATAGGTGTCCAATGCTTCCAGACATCAGCAAAAAAAATGTCACAAAAAAATCCAAAAGGTTGTAGGGTGCATTGTGTATTTTCCCCATATCAACAAGGTAAAAATTTGTATATAAAGTTTTATGCATTAAAACATATTTATGTATTACCTCTTACAGAACTCAGCCATCATGGAATCGGAAAACCAGGACAAGGTAGTTGTTATGAAAATCATACACATTTTGCACCTAAATATAACATATTAATACTAATATTCAATAAATTTTATTTTAGAAAATTTTAATAACTTTGAAACCTGAAAACGATAGTCTAAAAGTAAGAAGCAGTTAGTAATTGTTTACTTGGTTGACAGCTAACTGTTTATGTTCAACAGCTAGTTGTGTTTATTTACTGTTATTTCAGTGGTTTTCATCTGTGCATAATGCTAAAGCAGCTAACAGGTGTTTGAAACTACCACACTGACAAAGTTCATTCAGCAATACAGCAACTACTTTGGTAGGGTTCATAGTATTATATAAGTTTGGGATAAGCGACTAGGAAAATCAGAGTGATAGGGTTTGCAAAAATTATTTCTCCTAAAAAATGAAAGAATAGTGACAATCTTACCAGGTAATGACGTTAATCAAATATCAAGAAGCTTGGGTTGATCTGCAACAAACAAAGATTTTAGTTTTCAGCTTCAGAATAGTTCAGTAAAAGCCTAAAAATAGTGTCTTGTTTAAAATGACAGTTATGCTTTATTACTGTAAGATAAATAACAATTTAATATTTTAGAAAATACCATATAAAAATTTTGACATAATTATTATTTTTTAGGTTTGGAAAGGGATGAAACCAACACGCCCTACATAATTTGCAAGACAACAAAACTGGAATGTCATCAAGGCAAAGATAGGCATAAGAATTATAACATAAAACGGACACAACAGAAAACGCCTCAACATGTGAGTGCTTTTCAATAGATATGTTTGAAATCAATGTTTTTGCATAGCTGTTACAAATATTTTTGTAATATTCACCAAGATGTTAGAACACGATGTTAGCAAAAAAATGGGCTGTCAGGCAACTATCAAATTATGGGAAGTTTATAAATTTCCAGAACACAAAGTGAGTACAAAGTAGATTTTTGGAGAAGTTTTATTTTACATTTTTTAAGACAACAACTGCTAATGCAAAAACAAGAGCTTCAGCAAGCGCAAAAATTCAACGACAACTAAAAAGTGAAGATTCAGGTGTTAATAAACTGTTTACCTGTGGGGTAATATTTCCAATTGAAAACGATCTTTCAGGACATGTTTTTGGAGAGGTATTGTTAACAATCTATTGCTACAACTTTAACCCCATAAAAAACTAAAAAAAACTTAAAGAGCCACAAAAATCAACATTTGAAATTACCTTATTCTTCAGTTTGCTGGAATAGTTTGGTTGGCAGTTTCATTTTGCATTCTGCATCTGACATTGAAGAGGCTCTTTCCATCCTCAAAAAATGGTTAGAGAGTTGGAACCCCACACTGTTTGTGACGCAGAGATTAATGCAATGGAGCGAGTTTTTTCCAAGTAAGTGTAGAGTATGTGATTTAACCCTGTGCAGTAACAAACGTTATTAAAAACACAAACTAACCAAAAATTAAATTGCTTGTACTTACATTTATAGAATGTCGCGTTTTGATTTGCGACTTTCATCGTGAGCAAGTATGGGAGCGTTGGTCTAATAAATCTGATAATATGGTTTGACCAGCGTCCGGAAGCCCTTGGAGAAGTTGCGAAAGCTGACAGTGAAGGATGGTTGGATGCAGCTTTATACAATTTTTTTTTAACAAAATAGCGACATTTGTAAAAACAATATCAGATTTCAAAAATATTTTACTAATGTTTGGCTTACAGAGAAAGAAGTGAGTAAATACAGGAGTATGATTAATTGTTGGAAATGGTTTAACATTTTTTGTTTTCTTATTTATGTAGAGATGGGTGTGGTTGTACAGAGCAGATAGCCTTCAAGTCCTAATCTGTACCAACAACGGTGTTGAGCGGCAAAACAGGGTGCTGAAGGAGTGTCACATGCGGTTTCGCACTGACAAGTCGCTCTCCAGTTTAGTGACTGTTTTGCATAAAGAATTTTTACCAGAAACTTTAGAAAGGTGATATATTTTGATTTGGTGTATGCAAATTGTTATGTAGAATGTTATTTTGTGGCTCTAGCATGGTTAACACATTAAAATAAAACATTACAAAACTTTTTAATCTTAAAGGTATAAACAAGAAAACCTGTTGGCATCTGACAACAACTACCGCCGTACAGTGAAGACGTTCCAGCCTTTTTACACAATCGGCCACGTAAATTTGTGCAGCATTGCATGGAACGACTGCAATCTTCATGGTCCATTGATAAGTATGCAATAACCCATGAGGACTGTTTCTTTTATGTAAAAAGTGTAAAAAGAAAAGCAGTGTACAACGTTTTTCTTGGTACTCAGGACACTTTTCCTTCTTGTAGCTGTCCGGATTATCGGTGTCATTTTCTGCCATGCAAGCATATGTTCGCGGTGTTTAATAACTGCAGCGAAATATCTTGGAAGAATTTACCTCGGTGGTACAGGGATTCAGCTCTCTTTACGCTCGACTATGATGTTGTTTGCAAGCTTGTTCCACCAAAAACATCAGTGGATAAAGATGCTGAATTACCTGAAAAATGTAGGGTGATAGATCCTGACATGCCATGTCTGTGCACCAGTTCCTAAAAAGGTAAATTTACAAAATATTTCAAATCTGCTTTCAGAAATCCGTAATGTCTCTTTCGATTACTTCAAATGAAGCTCTAATGTAGGCAGAGTTGGATCTTAAACAGGTCTTATTTAATTTATCAGCGTCATGTAAATATGATGATGATGGGTTGAGGGTAACCAAGCAAGATAGTGGCAAAAAACGAAAATTCCCTACTACCACCCAATTGGATAGGCTTCCTCCAAAACATCCAAAATCTAATCAATCCTTTACTCATCGTCATGGAAGCTATGCCAATTTCATGAAGCCCCTTTACAGTGTCACATCCTTGCAGCCAGACATCAAACAAAGTCCCTTACAACTACAACAGCAGCAGTCCAATCATCCTGATATTAATACCTTTTGTATACAACAGTCATTCTCCCCAACAATATCATCTTTAACAAACTTTAATTTGACACTTGACGAAACTCTGCTTAGGAATGGGCCTCATTGTGTGTCTTTGACACAGCTGAAATCGCTTGAAGCCAATGTTAGTAGCTCTGAGCGCCGTATTTTGGTTTCAAGTGATCCAATGTTTAAAGTAGGGTGGCTTTATGACGAAATTATCAACAGTTTTATGTGGTTGCTTGGGCAGGAATATTCCGATGTAATTTATGCGTCATCAACGATTGCACAGTTTATGGAGACACAGGCTCTTTAGGACGATTGTGGAGCAACACTTCTTTAACAGACAAAAGATTCATCTTCATTCCCTGGAATCCATCTAACAGTCGCTGGGTTCTTTTGGTAGTTGATATAAAAGAAAAATCCCTTGTATATTTGGATCCAATGCAAAATATAAATGTTGATACTTGTCCCAGTGTAAAAACGGCAAGAACGTTTCTCGATAAAGTGCTGTTTTGTAAATTTAAATTACATATTCAAAAAGTGAAGTCCTACAAAAGAGTCCTTCAGTCGGATCACAGCAGCTGTGGCGTTTTTGTATGCATGTATGCAAAATGGCTTGCAGCTGGTCAAGACCTTACACAATTCTAGATCGAGTTATAATTACAAAAAGGAAATCTTTGAAACCATTGCTGGAAGCTGTTTAAATGGAAATCTGGTGAAAGGAAAGTGCAAGGTTTGTGAAGATGACAAAATGGCTTCAATGTTCCAGATGTCATCACTGGGTACATAGTGGTTGTGTTAGTTGTGTAGGTCAGCCACCCATAGATAAAACATATGTATGTTTCTAACTGGAGAACCGTTTCAAGCAGGTAAAATATGGTCAATTTGGCGAGAGGTCCTGCTGCAAAAAAAACTAGCTTTGTGGCATGATTATATCATGTATACTTCCGACCCTGGAAGGTTGTTTAATTGATTATTTACGCCAATTTTTGGTAATATGTTTAAAGCAGGTATAATATGGTCATTTTGACGAGAGGTCCTGCTGCAAAAAAACCTAACATTTTTCCTGATTAGGGTGATTCCGGCAACCTTGGCCAAGCAGGTATAATACAGCTACTGGCAAGGTCCTGCTTGTAAAATACAAAAAACCTAATGACCGCAAAAGATTACCTCAAGGGTGCGGTTGGAAAATCTTAATAGGGACATATTATTTCGATTTCTTAATACCAATGCAACACTAATAAACAATTCACTGCAAAAAATATTTATTTTGCGTTATATAATACAGAAACAGCCAACTACAGCAATCATTAAACTAGTTTACTGAATTAGGATAAAAGTAAAAACAGTTCTCCAGGACCCACCTAACTATATAAATCACTACTAAACAAACCTCTTGGTGTCAGCTCACTTGGGCCACTCTTTTTGATGACTTCTTCCACATGTGAGGAGATTTGGTTTGTTTGTGAATAAACAAGACTTGGATAACAAGGGTGTGCATTTTCGTTTACCTGTTTATTCTTTGCAAAGTGGAAAACAAAAACTTAAAATTTATACTTTTGTATAAATAAAACTTGTCATTAACATATTTGGAACTTGCAATGGCCGATTTACAGTTTAATATAAAATAACTCAGCAAGATCTCAAACAAAAATACTGTAACGTACGTACAAAAAGGGCGCTGGTCTAGAACCCTACCACATTTTCGCCCGGAGGTTTATATTGCTAACAGTATTCGCCGAGCTAGGATGAGAGTTTTTGGGTGCGTCAAATTGAATTTATTCTTTCATATTTATCCATTTTTACGCAATTTCAACTTTGACAACTTGTTACGTTTACTGTCAAACGCTAAATAATAGTCATGCGAGAAAACATATAAAAACCAACCTTAAATTTCCCGTCAGGTCGCCCTCAAAACACGTGCCTTGCTAATTTTAGGTAGACTTACTTTAACTGAGCGTCTGTGACGGACGTTTAAGTATCTACCGCAAGGTAAGGTAATACTTACTTAAACATGCATTGTGAGGTCCCAAATCCAAGCATTATAGGAAAGTTTCCTATTAGCTAAAATTTTATGACATCACAGACGCTCAGCTGAGCGGCCGAACTAGGACTTAGGAGTTGAACAAACTATCGAACACAATAATACATTTATTTTCGCACGGTTCTTCAATTTTCTATAAAAATACAGATTGCTGTCATTAGTTACCAATGACGCTTTTTTGACTCGCTTAGCATTAAGCAAGCCTAAGCGCTGCTTTAAATGTCATCTTTGACTAACTAACGAATTTACTTTTTACAAGTTAAGAGTTTGGCGCTGGTCTAGAACCACAACGCACATTATTTTGGTTAGGATTCAGTATTTTTATTAATAATACTGCACCTGTAGTGTGCATGAATTTACCGACTAAGAGCTTTGTATTTACAGTAACTTTTGTGATGTATTTGCTTTGTCAGAGATAATTGTCTTTGCGAAGCAACGCTGTTCGCAACTTTGACATTTGCAAGTAGCATCTCCTATATGCTAATTTGTCCGCCTACTATAGTTTCAACTTGGTGTTCGTTCGCTTATCACTGTTATCAGATAATACAATTATATCACCAGAAGCATTGTGGTTGGCTAACGAGTTATACGCACGCAACCTTCTAGTCAACTTAAAACGGGAGTCAGAAGCTTCAACTACTAACCCCGTGCCCCACACACCCACCCAAACCCAAACATAGATTTTCACCCAGTTTTTCAATCTTTGCTAAAAAACAGATTGCTGTCATTGGTTACCAATGACTCTTTCTTGACTAGCTTAATAGCATTAAGCAAGCCTAAGAGCCCTGCTTTAAATGTCATCTTTTTGAATAACTAACGAATTACTCTTTACAAGTTAAGAGTTTTAATTTTAACCGCTTTTTTAAGAACCACTTTGCAACCCCCCTCCCCCCAAAAAAGATGTCCATTTGCAATAGTATTCATTCTCGCATATCTGCTTAAATAACTCAATCAAAAACGAATTTTTCCAGTAAACTTTTTTAAATGTATTAAAATATAAATAATAAATGTGAAGCAGACCAAAAACAAAATCTTTCAACACGTAAATGCTTTAAACATTCATCTGTATGATTTTAAACTGTTGTTAAATGCAAGTATTATGAAAGAGAAAAATATAAATTGCAAAAAACAATTTATTTTTATTGCAAGATAAATGGCACATGATGTACGCCAGTGCTTCTCAACCTTTTTTCGCAGCCAGAAGACTGAGCATTGGCAACCCAATTGGTTTTTCTTGTAAGCGAAATGTAAACAAAAAAATAAAAATTGCAAATTTTAATAATTATTCTAAGCAATCTAAGACATTATTTGTATTGCTTCCTTTATTTTCTTAATTGATAAATTTAATCTCAAATAAAGGTTTTATTTTAAAATTAACAATGTCCAAAGTAGAAAATAACAAGAGAAAACAAACCAGAACAACAAACACTAATATTTGCTTATCTATCTACATGTATTTACAGTGTGTTTGCTCAATGCTGAAAGTAATCTTTTAAAATTGTAATTTCAATTAATTCACAAAATCATAACTATAAGAACTTGTTATAATAGTAAGTGCCATGAAACACAATGGACTATTTAAATGTTTTATTATAATTTATTTTAAATGTATTTACAACCTGAGGCTAACATTTTGTCCTAAAGTCCAACACAATTAATTATACAATCATGATATTTAAATGCTATTATTATAGTTTCTTTCAACAGAAAGCTACTTTTGTAAACTATTCCTGATAACAAAAATTACATGTTAGTGACTTTACCAACAACAATTCATTAATACCTAAAAAGGAGTTGACTGGTATCACAATCATTAATTTACAACCTCTAAATTTTTTTAGATATTCAAAACACAAAAGATGACTTTTTTCCATATAATAAAAATTGCCTTCAAAATGAATCAAGATTTTCCAACCGTTGTGGTGTATTTCACAAGCAGGACCTTTTGCCGGTAGCTGTATTATACCTGCTTGGGTTTGAGGAAACACACTTGGAGGAAATGTTAAGTTTCTTGAGCAGAAGGACCTGTCGTCATTTGAAGTCACCATGTAGAGCAGGAAAAAAATCGAAGTGACCCCATAGCACTGGAGAAGCCATCATCCTCAACAAAGACAACAACATTTTTTCACATTGAAACGCTTACATTGTGTTCCATTATCTTGCAATAAAAACACATGTATACCTAAAGAGCATTTACATGTTGATAAGTTTTGTTTTGGGTCAGCTTCATATTTATGTTATTAATTATATTTTATTACTTATATAGTTTACTGCAAAAAATTGTTGTTGTGTTTGTATGAGTTATTCAAAAAATGCGTTGTGCTTTTGTAAATTTCATTTAGCAGATATGCCGGAATGAATACAATTGTAACCAATAGACAGCCTCTTTTAATCTGGGTTTGCAAAGGGGTCTTAAAAAAGCGGTTAAAATTGGTCTAGAATCTTACCACAACGCACCTTATTTGGGTTAGGGTTGGTCAAGTATGATTATTCAATAAAAAATATATAATACTTGACACACCCAAGATTCTCTAGACCAGTGCCAAACTCTTAACTTGTAAAAAGTAATTCGTTAGTTATTCAAAAAGATGACATTTAAAGCAGCGCATAAGCGAGTCAAAAAAAGCGTCATTGGTAATAACTCCAATCTGTTTTCAAATTTAAACTGTTAAAATAAAAAAAATAGCTTTTCTGCTAATGTATTATTGAGGTCTATAGTTTGTTCAACTCCTACAAACTCCTAAGTCCTAGGTCGGCCGCTCAGCTGAGCGTCTGTGACGTCATAAAATTTTAGCCAATAGAGGAAACTTTCCTATAATGCTTGGATTTGGGACCTCACAATGCATGTTTAAGTATCTACCGCAAGGTAAGGCATCAAAAATAAGGGAAGTTATAGCACTGATTTATGAAACCTGGATAGCGCAACTAGTGGTTGAAAATTGAAGCCAATTAAAAGGCTTCTACGCCATCTTGAAAGGTTCCAAAAGTGCGTAAATTTTGCATTACGGCTTGGAGAGGTATCTTAAAATTGTCGTTATGGCAATATATTTGGTGATTATTTTACCGAATTTTAAGGGATTAGTGATGTATTGGTATGCTTGGTACTATACACAATACTAAACAAAGCAGAATAACTTGATTTTAGCTCCTGCTGATAGAAATATACTTAAAAAAAAAAAAAAAAAAAAAATCAACTTATATGATATCCAAATCTTTGGAATGGCCTTTTTGATCAGTCTAGTTAATGTATTTATTATGTACATTTAACTATGCTGGTTGGCAACGCTGTTCTGACAACAACATTTCTTAGCATTTATTTTCGTATAATAGTAACAGCAGCGCAGGTAGTAGAAAGGTTTAATTGAAGCTATATGCCTAAGTAGAATACACTATGAATTGGCCCTTTTCTGTCATTTTTTCTTTTTGGGAGGTGCCTGGCTGCCGATTTTGGTAAGCAAAATCCGGTTTAGGGCGCTGGTCTAGAATCCTACTGCAGTCATCTAGGGTCGAATTCATAAACTCGGATCAATTGATCCGAGATTTACAATCCTGAGCTGGGTTCATTCCACAAACTCGGATCAACTGATCCTGGATCATTTTCGTGATGCTTTTTCGCTACAGCGATGTTTATAACTTAAATGCCACGGTTAGGTGGTTTCAAAAGTAGTTTTCAAGGTTATATTGACGGCAAAAGTCGTCTGCACTCCGCAATACAAAGATAGGCAAATTAGTATCTTTAAAAATGAACAAACACGAAAGCTTCAATGATATTGACAAAAATTGTTTAATTCTCTAGTGTCCGTAAAAACGCAGCTTGGTTGGAAATTTCAAATAAGTATAATGGCATTACGACACGGCAAAAGCGTGATGCCAAGCAATTGCGTCAGCTGTGGAAGAACCTGAAGGCAAGGGGGAAGAAGGATTTGGCCACACATCGCCAGGCCTCCCTCAGACCACCCTTTACAACACAAACGCTCGGTTGTGAGTTCCCTGCTACACCGAGCTGCAAAACTTTGTAGTAACTATCAGGACGAAGGCAACGAAATTAAACATGTTAAGAAGGCCATGAGATTAAACGGATACCCCGACTGGTTGTTCAAACCTCGTAACAAAACCAACCATTTAACATCTAAACCAGAATCTAAAGGTCTGGCCATTATTCCCTACATTCCAGGTCTGGAAGAAAAATTAAAACGCGTTTTGAAGGGCCACCACATCTCTACAGCTTTTAAACCAGCCAGAAAAATTGGAAATATTTTACCTTCAACTAAAGATCCAGTCAAACCAGAAAAACGTCAAGGGGCAGTTTATGAGATTCCCTGTGGAGGTTGTTCAGCAACATACATAGGGGAAACTAAACGTTCCTTTCATACCAGGAAACTCGAACACATGCGTGATGTCCGCCACGAAAAGGCATCCAGGTCAGCTCTGGCAGAGCATGCGGTTGAACTCCGACACGGAATTGATTGGGATAACTGTAAAATTCTAGACTGGGAACCGCACTTTAACAAAAGACGGTCGTTCATTGAATCATTCCGGATTGACAAATCTCCTAACACCATGAATAAAAAGGATTCATGGTATCCGGCAATTTACTCGTCGTTGTATCTATACGCAATATGTTGTCCGACACTGCACCGGATGACTCCGGCGCGTCACAGCTTATCGCATACTTCAGCGACGTCTAGAATTACTAATTTTAATCTACGTTTTTACAATTTTTTACTGCTCAGTATATAAGATGGCTAACGCACTCGTTTTAATTATTAACCCTGATGAGGTCAGCTGGTATTCTGCTGCCGAAACGTCGGTTTATACTTCGTTTACACCAGAAGAGCGATTTATATTTATTGATATATTGTCTGGTGGAGCTAACTCTATGTGTAATGAAACTGTTGTGTTTCCCAAACCTGCTAAATTCCGACTCTTGTTCCTTACTTGTAGGTCTCATGCCAGGACAGTTTACCGCCTTGGAAAACATGTTCGACAACGAACATGTTACTGAACAAGATGAGGTCAATGCAGGTCCTTTTCCACAGTGGGAGTGGGACATATAACAGTTGGTAGGTGTAATTTTGCTTATATAACCGTATATGGTCTAATTCGATGTTTTCATTACTTACAGACAATGAAGAGCCAAACGACGATTTCGTTTTGCTGAACAGTTCCAACAAACACAAATGTTTCTGGTAAGTATTTAATGGCTGTGTAACAAAGAAGGTAAACAATAGAAACTCTTAAAGACCAGTTATTGATTAATGAAATGAATAACAGAAACCAAGAACACGAATGGAAACGCCAAAGGCATCAAATGAGCGTTTTTGTTTTTGTCTTTTCCACTCTTGCTGTTGTTGAACGATTTCCAGCAATGTCCTCGCCCTCTCCTTCAACAACGACTGTCATTTCTTCCTCAATAAATGGAAGTATCTCCTCTTCAATGTCATCTTTAAGCCTAATAGCCAGATTGTGAAGCCATATTGTCGCGTTGGCCAGTTTTGGACACCGAATAATGTCCTTTCCACAACTCCCCGGGTTTTAATTTGTGCCTTGTTATACTTTTGCTGATGCCTATTTGAAGGGCATCTGTAGGGTGTCATTAAATATGACCGGCAAGGGTAACCGCCATCTCCGAGCAACAAACCAGTGACCAACCCTGATTCGAATTTTGATCTTATAATTAATACTGTTATCAAATATTCTCGAATCATGGGTCGATCCCGGCCAACGAGCAACAACATCGGTCACCATCATGTTAGCATTACAAATGCATTGTACGTTCAAAGAAAAGTAACCTTTCCGGTTTCTAAAGACCTCAGCTTGGTCACCTCCAGGTGAAGAAATCGGGATATGCGTGCAGTCAATCGCACCAATAACACCGGGAAAACCAGCAATTCTATGAAACATTTCTTTGGCTTGAATGGCCTCGTTTGCCGAAGTAGGAAATTTTATAAAAATATCCTTTTTAGTTGCAAGTAGGACTGCTATTTTTTTATTATTCGACAGACACTGCTTTGGCTGCAGTGTATAAGGTCACCATCGGTTGTTTGAAAGTGTCCTGTTGCCAAGAATCGTAATGTGATTAATACTTTAAAAATTGCCGGAATACCATGTCTCCGTGGACCTTCCAAATCGCTTTTTAATAAACCATGCAGAAACTTTTGGAAAACCTGTATCGCTTTTTAAATTGCATTTCGTCGTAAAACTCAATCGGATTTTGTACATCGGTTCACTTTGTTCACATAATTCCACCACGTTTATAACTGAGATAATTTACATTTTGTATTATATAATCTTTTCAGCATATACTGTATTTCGGCAATGACTCAGAACGACGTTCGCCGTTCAAGGTAAAAGTTATGGTATCCGGCTTTTAATATTATATTTTATTTTTTTTAAATCTTACAAATTGCACGCCTTACAGGATGTAAAGTAGATGTACAGGGTGGTATTTATTATAAAATGGGCGGATCAAGTTTGATCCGAGTTTGAGGAATGAAAACTGAAATATTGAAACTGATCCATGATCTGAGTTTATGAATTCCACCCCTAGTTTACACCAATAAAAGTAAGAAACAAAAATAGTATTAATAATTTAATTAATATGTATTTGTTTATCCAGATTGCGAGCAGGCATGGGAGCGTTGGGTCAAAAGAGCTGATAACAATGTTGGAGATAACAGAGACATAGTGCTAGGCCTTGCAAGAGCTGTAGCTAATTCAGAAAGTGACACACAAAGTATGGAAGGAAAATCAAAAACTCCTGAAGTATTTTGATAATGAATGGCTAAGGCAGAAAGAGGTTAGTAGTAGTTCATATAAACAAGCAAATTGTAGGTATTGATTGTATTACTTTTTGTTAGCGATGGGTATGGCTTTATCGAGCTGACAAATTGAAAGTTCTTATACGAACCAACAATGGTGTGGAAAGGCAACATCGAATTTTAAAAGAGTGCCACATCCGATTCCGCACTGACAAATCACTGTAAGTTAAAATTACATGTGTATGTTTTAAGTAAAATAACTTACGATCCTCAAGTGCTTACAGAACATACAATGAACATGTTCCAACCTACTTGCAAAATAGACCTAAGCAAATAGTTAAATTTTGCATTAAAAGACTTATTGAGTCAACCAGTGTATTAGTGGGTAAGATTGCAAGAATTGGAAATGCTTTTACTGTGAGTAGCACCTCTACGGATGAAGTATACTTTGTAAAGTTTGATACCGAAAATGAGTTTCCGAAATGTACCTGCATAGATTTCCGGAAACACTTTTTGCATGATGATGTTATGTTTCCTGGTTTAGTGGTATTCAGAATCTGCATACCTCACATTAGACCATGAAATTGTTGACATCATTAATCTTATACATCCAATAAAGTGAACATGAACAGCCCCTTAAAAGCCGACAAAGACAAAATAGATGATATAAAGAATCGACATGAAGATTCTTTCGTTGAAGATTCCACTTTACCAGAAAATGACATGCCAAATGTTAAAAATGTAAAAAGAATTACAGATAAAGCCTTTCAAATTAAATCTTTAGCTCAAGTGGAAACATATCTTGACGCAGCAATAGAAGAACTAACAAAGGCTTGCAAATATGAGTCTGGACTAAGATTGACAAAACAGGAGATACAACAACAAAACATAAAATCCCAATAACAGGTTCATTCAAACAGCACTGAAAACTCTCTCAAAAACTACAGTAGATTCTAAAAACAACGAAAACTTTTTCTCGAAAAAAAGATCCCTTAAAGTGAAAAGAAAGAACCCATCAACTATTTCTTCTAATGATGAGCTACCCAGAAAATATCCCAAACCGAATCCATATGTATCCAGATCTGGGTCTCATGCAAATTTAATGAGAAATATAAGTTGTGTCACAACTCTATTCCCTTCCGTTCCAGCCAGAAAAACCCTTCTTGTGTACCGAAAAAAACAACTTTAGTAAATAATTTTTCAACACCTTACACAAAGGCAGTAATTCAACCTAAAAAAGCGACAAATGGAAATAAAATCACACCACATCTTGAGATTATCAAGCACCATCGGCGCTTAGATCAAACTATATTAAAGAATGGTCCCCACTCTCTATCTTTGTTGCAGCTGAAATATATTGAGCCATTAAGCAAAGGAGAAAAACTTGTTATTCAGTCTCATGATAAAAGTTTTCGGGCGGGCTGGCTGTATGGTGTGAAATTAAGTCAACAGCACCTTATTTGTCTTCAATGGTTGCTCTAGTTTTACAGCAGAAGGGATCAATCCAAAGATTATGGTCTGAATTATCACTTACTGACAAAAAGTGGGTGTTTATTCCATGGAATCCCAGTGGTCGCCATTGGATATTACTTGTTGTTAATATTGAAAAGCGAAGTTTACTGTACCTTGACCCAGCACAGATGACTTGCATCCAGACAAGCATATTTGTAAAAAATGCCATGGCATTTGCCAATGACCTTATGGCTCAGAAGTTTGGCTTTTATCTTACTTCTGTTGAAAGCAGCCCTCGCACTCTGCAGCCAGACACTGAGAGCTGTGGGGTTTATGTATGCATGTATGCAAGCTGGCTTTCCACCAATAAGAGTCTAGTGCAGTCTGGTACAGTACATGCAATTCGCCAGCAAGTGTATAGTGTAGTAGCTGGAGCATGTCTTAAAGGCAAACTGAAGCCCAACAACTGCAAACTGTGCAACAACACTGAAAAGTGGATTGGGTTAAGTGTACACGATGTCCTCAATGGTTCCATACTGACTGTACTGGGATGGCATTGGAACAAGCAGCAAGTAAAACGTCCTTTGTTTGTCCAAATGTGTCACAGGTCATGGGTCAGCAGGTGAACTAATTTCAATTAGCATCACGCGTTGAGCCCACTTTATATCTATCTTTCAAATCAAAAATCTATATTCAACTTTCTTAAGATGTTGCTGTTTTCGAACATTCCTATTAGGTTGCAGGATACCATCTGTATTGCTATATCTGCAGGCTGATACATCTCCTTATAATAAAGTATTTGTTAATCATTTCCATATTTTTGAAGCTGTTATTTCCAAATCAAATCAGTCTTGCTATGTTTTTTTAAATGTTTTTATCTGCTCTTTTTCAACAAATCAGCCTTGCTTCATCAATCAACCTCTCTTCAATCATTTTTCTGCAAATCAATTGTTCTTTCACCTCTTTGTCTGCAAATTGGCCTTGCTCCATCAATCAACCTCTCTTCAATCATTTTTCTGCAAATCAATTGTTCTTATCGCTCTTTATCAACAAATCGGCCTTGCTCCATCAATCAACCTATCTTCAATCATTTTTCTGCAAATCAATTGTTTTTTCAGCTCTTTATCAACAAATCGGCCTTGCTCCATCAATCAACCTCTCTCTTCAATCCTCCACCAATCAGCCTCTCTTCAATCTTTTTTTTACAAATCAATTGTTCTTTATCAACAAATCAGTCTTTCTCCATCAATCAACCTCTCTTAATATAACTGTGTCTGTCGTTTTTAAAATGAAAATAAAAGTCAAACTACCAACCACAAGTGTGCTCAAATCTTGTACCCCTCAGTCAAATTTTTTCGGTCTCAAGTTCTACAATCGGAAGTTCTACAACTGGAAACTCTGCGATTTACTGCTAAACAAGACTATGTTAACAATTTTCTGGTATCATTTTTTTTTGTGTTTTTTGTACAACTTGTAGTTTGAAATGTTAAAAATGCAAATAAAAGTCAAACAACCAATAAAATGTGTTCAAATCTGATACCCTCAATCAACAAACAATTGTACTATGGAAAGTTCTTTAATCGAAAATTTTACAATTGGAAATCAACAATTGGAAGTACTACAATCGGAAGTTTTACATTTAGGAGTTCTACAGTCTGAATTTTACCGTTGGAAGTTTTACATTTGAAAGTTCTACAATAAAAAAATCTATGAAAATAATTTCATGTCTGTCTACATTGAATATTCAAACATGCATGTAAGATAATTTATTAAGATAATGTGTAAAACTGCAGTATTTTGTTTTTGCATTTAAATTTGTTTTAGGTATAAATTTATTTTGAATGAAGTTATGCTGCAACAGTCAAAATAGGTCATTCTGTGTGCACTTATAGTTTACTTTTGTTATTTACTTATCATTACATATTTTTTCAATTTTCAGATATGAGTTGTTGAAAAAGGATGATTCATTTTGGCGAAAACCTCCTGTTGCTGTCAACATGGATCATTTGGTGCACTTAAATATAGTTTACTCAGCTATATGTTTTCGTCCGGGATCTTTAATCATGCATGTAAGTTAACATGTTTTAATTTTATGACACATTGCTTAGTGGCCATGGTTTGGTATTATCGTAACCCAAAAATATATTTGACTTGGTTTGTCGCTGGTCGCCGACATATGTTCTGTAGCAAGAAAAAAACACTGTGATACAATAGTTTAATTTAGTTTAACCATTAAAATGTAAATAGATTTTTTTAAATGATACCGGTGATTGCAGTTGTAATTGATTTGAATGCCGGCATTGTGGCTTTCAGGAATACGCTACCAGTAGGGTTGTTCAGATTTAACTTTTTTTTGAAAATTTATGCTTCCTGCTTGATTTCCCATTATGTGTCACATAAAAATGAGTTTGGTAAGTTTTCAAAACAATTGGACAACATTTAGGGGCTCCGCAGACACCCCAAAGTTGTCACACTGAAATTGGTAAAATCTGGGACTTCCCCTAACACGGTACTGTACGTTTTTCTTTAAAAACACAGAAACCTTGTAATTTTTATATTAAACAATGGCAAGAAAGCATTACTAATCTATTTTCCAGTTTTATGTAGCTGAAAATGTATTCTTAAAGCCCCCAAATCCCCACTTTACCCCATTTTTGGAGCTGTCATTCAATTTATCACATATGTACAATAAAATATATTATAACAAATTGTATATTATGAAAAGCAAAGTATTTTAATCAACAGTGAATAAAGAAGGAATATAGCAAGTATACCAATGTCATAGTTAAAAAATGTAAAAAGGAACATCAATGAATAGCTTTTTTTACTTTTTAGCAAAGTTTTTTTTTTTAGAAAATCTGGGGCCTGGATCTTCAACAGCTTGCAGCAAGTTGTTTGTTGCTGTGGATTGTCGGTTAATATAGCAGCACAATCTGTGTTTACGTTTAACCCCATCTTTCTGCGGCATCATTCACAACTTTAAGAGTACATGAAGACTTTAACTCGTTGTACCCATTATGAGCACCATGAATCAATAGAATGCGTCAGCCAATCACATATCTGATTGAGTAGCGTAAAATAAACCAGGAATCTGTGCCAATCAAATCCTCTAAAGTGGTATGTATAACTTTTGATTTTATGATGCAAAACTTGAATGCCTTGGTGAAAATCTTCAGGTTTTGCAGTTGCAAGAAGTTGTCAGGCACTGCCTTTGTGTCCTTGGTCACTTGTAGGTGATTACTAAACAATAGAAAACTTGTCCCATCCACCTTGTACTGTGTGTGTTGCACCTGCTTGATCGTCTTTTTCTTTCGTATGGACGATCTTATTATTCCAGTTTAAATGTCCGGGCAGAAGTCGAGATGCTAGCGGATAGTCTCATCGTCCAAGAGTGTCAGACCAAGAGTGTCAGACCATTTGTCCCACTTGGTTGGCGATATATCGGCACCGTGAGACTATGTGATCTGCAGTCTGTTCCTCCAAGCCACAGTCACAGAAGCCACATTTATTCATGGCCTGGTACACCCGACCCCTGTTCTCAGCCTGTTAAGGCAAGTCTAGGCTCGAATCGACAGGCCAAAACCATAGTGGTGGAGAGGGGTAATTTTGCTCCTCGTTCCATTTGGTGGCCATCCATTCACCTACACCAGAGCTTTCACATTTCTGCAGTGATTTGAGTGCAGCTAGTACAAAGGGGAATCTCGATGATAGTAGCCTTTGGTATTGTGGCTCCTCTGTGGCAAAGCTCAGCGGGCTAGATGCCTGCCAGGGTCGGAATGTGAGTGTCCTGTCCAGATGCAATGCGAGGTATGTAGACGTGGAAATCCAAAGTTCTTCCATTGGTATTGACAGACAAAACACGTTTAATTTCCTTGTTATTGTTATTGAGGTGGACTAAGAGTCCTCTCAACACTGCGCCAATTCCCTTCAGCATGCAAAATCTCCCAGTCATCAGCGTATGCTTGGAGACTGTGGCGGGCAGATCACTGTAATAAACATTAAACAGCAAAGGAGCCAGAACTGATCCCTGAGGCATGCCGTTTCAAAGGCGTCATAACCTGCTTTGATGGAGCCGTTGTTTGTCTTAAAACCAAGCTGCGATTATGAACAAGTTCCATGATCATGCTGACCATGTGTTTGTTAAAAATATTTATCACTGAATATGCTGCTATGTTAAATGACAATCCTCAGCAACGTGCAAGCTTGCTACAGGCTGTTGAAGATCACAGGCGATCATAAACAGGTTTTAAATAATTCGATAAAAAGTATTTTATTGAATATATGTGATAAATCAAATGACAACTCTAAAAATGGGGTAAAGTGGGGCTTTGGGGGTTTCAAGAATACATTTTAAGTTACATAAAACTGTAAAATAGATTAGTGATGCTTTCTTGCCATTGTTTAATATTAAAATTACAAGGTTTCTTTGTTTTTAAAGAAAAACGTACAGTATCGTGTTAGGGGAAGTCCCAGATTTTAGCAACTTTAGTGTGATAACTTTTGTCCAATTGTTTTGAAAACTTGTGAAACTGATTTTTATGTGACACATAAACATCCCTAGCTACCAGTCATCAGCTTTGCTGCGATAAGGGTCACACTTTGACGTTTGCAATTTTCATTTTTCTAAGTTTACTATAGGTTACTTTTAATTTGTTATTAGACCTCTTGTTTTGGTTTCTCATTAGCCTTAATAGCTCGGTCACTTAATTTAGGTTTATAAACATTGCCTAACTCACTATTTCTTGGCCATTCTAATGTTCTTTTATTGGCATATTTATAATTATATGGTCTTATTAATTTGTAAATCTATATTTACGCTGAATGTTAAAGAAAATCCTTGTCCGGAAATTATACCTCAATTATTTTTTACTGGGCGTAGTTAACAGTATATTTAATTGTTAATACTATGATGGCATTACATTGAATGTAGCATTTGATATGTTGGTGTAATGAGCATAAACTGTATGATGATGCTTGTAACTAACAACTAAAAGTGAACTTTAATGGTTGTTGCACAAAAACTGTGTCTGAAGTTTATACCTAGGCTAAAAAGTTTCAATATGTTGTATGTGTTTTGCACTGCAGCTGCATTCAATTTGTTAGTGGTGAAATAAACTTGGAATGTATATTAGCTTTGTCTGATTCGGATTTTCTTTCCTCTTTTTCTCTTATATTACCAATTTTGTGTGTCACCTAATTATATACTAGTAGATAATTGTAACATGGCTTGTAATCCAGCAATTTTTTGTTGTTGTGACCAATGTGTACTTTTAGTTAGGGACCTTATTAACAATCTTTGTAAAGCCACGCATGGGCACATTGATACTGTTGCTCAAAAGTTCTTACATTTGTGTTGAATTTTTGTTGATTTTTAATCAACAAATCCTCTTTTGAATTACAATTTGCGTTACTCTGGTATTATTTGTGTTTCACATTAGTACAAATCTAATTAAGCAGAGATGAGTGTCTGGGGGATATTCATTCATGCCCTTGTGGGGCGTGTTCATCTGAAAAGGAGCAGATGTAGCTCTCTGACTGGTTGGCCGCCTCTGGTACTATGTTTCCACCCGATTCGTCGGCAAATTTGGCTTAGCCATGCCACAGCATACTGCAATTTTGTCGCAAAGATAAGCCAAAGGAATATGATTTCCTGATTCCAGGATCACGCCTGTTAGCATAGAAAGAGAAATGTCTGATTCCCGTTGGATGGGGACTCCCCTTTACATTTTTGCGACTGAAACGCGGGAAAACGCGAATCTAGGCTAAAAGGCGCTTTTTTCAAGCAACATAATTTTATAAATTTTATTGGCGCTGGTCTAGAATCCTACAATGATTTTGCAGCTTGAAATTGCGCCGCTGTAAGCCTGTAATAACGTTATTTGTAAAATTAGCGCGACTGATAATGGAGTACAAACCGTTATCGCGACGAAAGTTTTGCGCGTTTGAGCGATTTTTAGTGGCTGGCCGCATTATACGTTGATTTTACATGGAATGCGCGGCTATGACCGCGGCTGAGGGTGTTTTGGCGTGCGTGTGGGTGGGTTAAGTGTTGTGATATTCATTGTTTAATTATTATACTTGACCCACACTAACCCAAATAATGTGCGTTTTGGTAGGATTCTAGACCAGCGCCAGTAACTTCTTGTACTTTTAGTGTAGGTTATAGTTATATAATGAAATGTAATAAATTGGCACAGAAGGGGCACGCATATGCAGGGTTTCTGTAGTTTATGTAATTGGCTGCCCTCTCAACAAACAACAGGGAAGCTCTTTTAACATTGTAGCTTTATATGTTTTCTCATGGAAAGGTGCCATTAAGCGTACAAAATGGAAGCTTGCTATACAAACTTAGCAACGTTTAGGGGAAGTGGCAAATGTCTTGTTTACCCATTAGCCCCATGCAGTACATAAGCACCAGTCTGCTGTCTGAATTTCATTGCACTTTACGCCGAGATCTCTGGCATACAGAAACAACTTTTAAGGTGTGCAATTATGTGTTTTTACACACCTTGTGTTGGAAATCCTACCACAAAATCTTTTTTCAATATTTAAGTGTACAGTATACCAATTTAGAAGTTGGAAACTCTGGTTGTTGCAGTGCTAAAATAAAGCTACGTCTAAAATTTGTTGTCGTTTTATAACTGACATGCACAGGCTCAGTGGGAGCTGTTTGAAACATGACAATTAACACAGATGCCTGCTGCAATTTGTTGTTACATACAACTTTATTTGAAGGGGATCAACAGCCCATATACAACAAATAAAACAATTTACAATTTGTGACCAAGCCCTTCTGGACTAGGGTTCCTCTTGTTCCCAGATCTTTTCACTCCTGGGAAACAGGATTGAAAAATGAAAATCCTGACGAAAATATTTGTGCCCAATTTCATCATTATGATGTTTAAAACTATTTTATTTTAGCTCCAAACATTCAATTATTTCTCCCTGGTGCTGACCACTGATATTTTCACACATTATATACCAGGGGTGGCCAACACGCGCGAGCCGCATGCGACTCTTCACGCAGTTATATGCAGCTCTTACGTTCTGTTGCACTTTTTTTAAATATTTTGATTTTGTGTGGTTAAGCCAGTGGTTCTCAAACTGGGGTCCACGAGATAATTTTCTGTGACCGCAAAGCATGCAACGTTACATAACACGACGCTCCCGAAGAAGGAAATTTTTGTGCAACTTACTTTTCCAAACCAAGCTGATTAGTTTAGGTTATTGCTCGCTTTTTGCAGCACTGACACTGTGGGCTATACGGTCACGGTTTTAAAACTGTCCGTGATTTCTTCACTCAAATAAAGTGATTCGTTAGAGGTTAACACAGCCAAGCTAATTCCAAAGAAGCCAAGTGCGCCGTCTCATTGATACCATTAAAAACAACGTGTAATTTTGTGTTTAATTGTGTATATTTTTAAGGAACCGTGAGCAATTAAAAATATTGCTGGGGGAACGTTGCAAAATTTCTGTAAAACAATTTAAGAAATACTGGGTTAAGTTATGGAATATTGCCGGTTCCGACTCTCGACTGTTTGCCTTAAGGCCATTGTATTTTTAGTAACACTTTTTAAAGAAGTTAAACGCAAATATATGCCCAAATAATATTGATAAATCACATTAGATCGAGAAATGTGTCGCGTCTCCTTTTAAATTAATATTTTGTCTATTTAACCAAATAAAGGCATTTTTTGTGGGAGTGAATAAGAAATGGAGTGATTCGTTTCTTGTGTGTTAAGTGTGGCTCTTTGAGGTTAACCAAGTAACAAATGCGGCTCTTGGTATGTGATTGGTTGGCCACCCCTGTTAAATACCTTGCATCATGCCTTCGGGAAGGCTTACTGAAATTAGTTGGATCAGGATTTTAGTGCAAGCAAAGAAAAGCCATTTTCTAGCATTGCTTGCATGCAAATCCTGATTAAGCTAACTGATTTTGGGGCACCAATTTTTTTCAATTTGGTAAAGAGTAAACGCAAAGTAAAAAAGAGTAACGCAAAGAAAAATGGTTTGCAAACACTGCAACACACATTGTTTGGGTTACCCTGCAGGTTGGCAAACAATAATGATGTTTTTTTTACTATTAAAAATAATCACATTTTTTTTTATTTACTATATAAAATAATGGTTTATGGAACTACTGAATGTATAGTACTTTTTGCCATATTTAAAGTACAGGTATTTCAATAACTTGCATTAATTCTTTTCTATAATTTGTCAAAGATCCTATCATTGGGTTAAAAATACCGTGAAACAAACACCACATACACTAATTTAATGGATTTCAACCAGCCTTTATCGATTTTTATAATACCTCATAATTTTTGCATTTGATTGCAGTTTAGTCCGAGCCCATCCGCAGATGTTTCAGTTTGAATGTTGTCTGGCTAAAATTTGATTTTTCTTGTGATCAATTCCCCTGTACCTAATATATCAGGGTGTACAATGTCTACATTTGATTATTCATTTTTGATTATTAATGGTCTCCTCCGCGGGACCTTCAAACCTATTTTCATGTTTTTCCGCATGACTCATAAAAAACGTTTTATAGGCAAACATATACCGAGTGAAAATTGGGTTTAGCAATGCTTGCAGAGTAACACAATGGTTCGACAGGGTATCAAAGGTTAAGAACCTCTGCTTTAGGGTTCAACAAATGTCCTTAAAATGGAATTGTGCACAGGGAAACTGTAAACCTGCGTATGTGTTGTAATGCTATACACACTTAAATTATATTATATCCAACGGAAAATGTCCTTTGTCACTCACATTTCAGGGCCAATTTTTATAAATCTGTTGTTTTCTGAATAGTACAATATGTTTCTTTATATGGGCTGTAGCATTTCTTAAACTTTTCCAATTCTGTTAACCCCTGTGTCAGAATTCTGCATTCCATTCACTCCTATTTAAAACATAATGCAAAGCCATATATTCTACTGAAGATTGTGAACAGATCTGTGTGTTCCTACAAATAGACTATTTTTTGCATTTTATGTAAAAATATATGGTATATTTGAGGAAACATTTGCCGACTAGTGATGCTTTTTTGTTGGGCAGTGTATTTGTTACAAATGCGTAGCCTGTTGTTCGTGTATATTGTATTTTTAGAATTTTGGCCGCCGTGACTTTACATCGGTTCACATTTTTTAAGAAATTCATCTTTTTCTTTTAAGAATTAAAACAAAACTATGCCCAGCGAAAATTATTTACAAATTTGAATATTGGGTTTAGTTTATATTGCTAAATATTTGTTATGTTTGTCTTGTTTTCAACCTCTTTTAGGCGTTTTAGATGGTTATCTATTTCTTGTGACCTTTTTCTTAAACCGTGTTTTGAATATGCTTATTTCCGAAACATTTTTTCTTGTTTAACTTGTGAATTTTCAAGTTTACAATTGATTAGTTTCTAATGAGTTTGTTTTTGCACTATAATATGAAAAAAGATTTTATTGAAAGGTGGTGATAGTGTTTTTGCAATATTGTAAAAAGTTAACAAAATGCTTTACATTATAAAAATCATGTAAATAACGCAATGTTATCAATAAAAAAGTTGATAAAACACTAATGACTAAGCTAAGCCAAGTCATTTAAAGCAAAACGTTAATGCACCCATAAAGTCATTGAATTACGGTACTACAGCACGGATGCGTTTTACGTATATTGTGTCAAATAAAGGGGGAGGGGCTGTTTAGGAAAGAAATTGTTATATGGAATGTTGCGTTCCAGTTGTCTGGACGACGTTGAGTTGTTCTAGCCAAGTTAAAAAACGCTTAGCCAAAGTTAAAAAAAAAACAATTTTAAAAATGGCTAAACGTATTTTGTTAAATAAAATCGGGTTTATTCGCCATCCTTCCAACACTATAGTGTTAAATACGAAACAAGTTGTTGGCTGCTTATCTATTTGCTTTCCTCTGAGCATCCGTAGCTCAACTCATAGAGTGAAATTGTGGGGACGAGGTCAAAAGTTCGAAACTCGCCGCAGGCTACATTTTTCTAATCTTGCCTTGCCTGCATAATTAATAGACTGATTTAGTTAGTCACTTTTAGGTTATCTCTGATCAAAAGACGGCTTCAGAAGGGATCGCAGTGGTTGTAATGTACACGTATGTCGTATGTGTGTGTTTATTGAAAATATGAAAACATTTTGACCGATGAGTGTCTTCATCACTGGACATTCTGACTACTAATTGTATATCTGATCCTGTATTTGCCTTTTGTTTTCGATTGATACTGTCCTCATCAAACTTTCTACTTTTTTGACATGTAACTTGCCCTATAAATTTGTGAATAACGACTTTGCAATTTTGAAGAATACTAGCGCCACCTTGCAGGTGTTGCTATATTTATTTCCTTGTCCTTTACTCGTCCCCTATTTTTTTCATTAATAATTTTCTTTATCCCCGCATGTTAACAACAGTCTTGTGTATAGCCAAGGCTGACACCTAGTGTCTCCGTGTTGTCACCTTCATTAGCTCTTTGGAGAACGGGGTCACTGGGCAAATAGATGTCCCAATGGCGACCGAGCACCACCCGCCAACACATCCCCGATAATCAATGCTCAAAACTTTCCTCCACTGACGCAGACAGCCCAAATTAACAACCTAATAGAAGTAATAGACTCTCGGGAGAGAAATAAAACAAGTAGCTCTGGTGGAGACACCCAAAAAACCCCACCCAAAAACCCTTTTCAAAAATATGCGGAGGAGCATGGGCACAGAATGTTCTCCTTCTCAACAACTTCTGAAACAAACCGAGAGAAGGCCAAACACCCACACCACCAAGCTCCAAAAATAAAAATAAAACACCCCCACCCGGGACTTTCAACCACACAGTCGCCTAAAATGTAGTCGGTTTTTTCTTCCCCTCCGCAACTCCCTTCAACTCGCATCTGAAACAATTAAACATAGCAACTTTAAACATACAAGGAATTAGGAAAAAACTAGACCAAATCTCTCACTTTATTACAAAAAATAACTTGGACATCCTTACCCTACAGGAAACCAACCAATTTAAATCATACAATACTTAACAATTGGGCGCAAAAAAATCAAATAAAACCCTATATTAACATCCAAATCACCCCAAAAATACAAGGCACCGGCACCATATTTCTTGTAAACCAAAACATAACAAACTATTACCAAATCACCCACAAAATTATAGAACAAAATAGAATTCACTGTTTAGAACTTCTAAACCAACACCAAAACGAAAAAATTATCATAATAAATTTGTATTTTAACCCCGCTAAACCTATAATTAGAAAACAACAGCAAAATCAAATTGCCAAGTACATTTCAAACCTCGATACCAAAAACATAATTATCTTAGGAGACTTTAATTTTACATACGAACAAATCGATACAATAGAGAATAACCCATACTAGAATGGATGCAAAAAACTGGAAAGAAATTAAACAACGCTTTAATCTTACTGACCCCTATAGAAAACTAAACCCGGACGAAAAAATATACACACACGTTACAAGTCGATCCGCAACCCGGATCGACAGAATCTATGTCGCCGCCCCCTTGATACAAAAAATAAAAAACTCATATCACAACCTAGCCTTATTTACTGACCACAACCAATCCCCAACCATCACGATCCAAATCAATAAAAATAAAAAAAAAGGCAAAACCTATTGGAAATTGAACAATTCTTTATTTCAGGACAAATTTTACCGGATGTCTATTGAAAAACTAGTAAATGAATTTAAGGACGAAAATACTTTAGAAAATAAACTAGAATGGTGGGAACAATTAAAAAAAAGGATCAAAAACCACACTATAAAATTCTCAAAATACAAGATTGAACAAGAAAGACAGACCGAACAATACCTAAAGCAACAACTAGAACGCACCGTAAACCTCCTTCAACAAAACGACCCAAATATAAACAAAAGACACCAACAAATCATACAAGAACTAAAAAAAATAGAAACGCAAAAACATCAAGGACACAAAATTAGATCGCGAATAAAAAATATTGGAAACAACGAAAAACCGACTAAAGATTTCTTCTCATTAGAGAAATCCAACCAAACAAAACAGGAATATACCAACTAAAAAACGACGCAGGCCACACAACAACACAACCAGACGAAATCAAAAAAACTATACACCAATTTTACTCCAATCTTTGGGCTACAAATAACCAGATAAATTATCAAGAACAAAAAAAAATACTAGATCAATTTGGAAATAACAACGATAATAACTCCCCTGAAAAAAATTTAGATAACTCCCCTTATATAACCAAAAATGAAATAATATTAGCAATAAATTAACTAAATAATAATTCCACTCCAGGCTCTGACGGACTTTTCAGCGAATTTTATAAAACCTTTCAATCACTCTTAATTCTTGATCTAACCGACCTATATACAAACATTTTTATCCAAAAAGAAATTACTAAATTGATACCAAAAAAAGGTGACCTTAACTTAATAAAAAACTGGAGACCCATTTCCCTAGTAAATACAGATTACAAAATTCTAAGCAAAATAATATCAAATAGACTAATACTACAAATAGATAACCAAATTGACACGGCACAAAAATGTGGCCTTAAATCTCGACAAATGCAAGAAATACACTACAATATAAATTCGGCGATAGAATTCAGTAGGGAAAAAAACACCAATTTGGCACTACTAATTACGGATTTTGAAAAAGCTTTCGATCGCGCTGACCACAATCTGATTTTTAGAATCCTCCACAAATTCAAAGTAGAGGAAAATCTAATCAAATGGGTCTCTATCCTATATAAAAACATAATTAGTAAAATAGAAATTAACGGCCAAAATTCAGACGAAATTAAAATAAAAAGAGGAGTCCGTCAGGGCTGTTCCCTATCCATGCTCTTATATATCTGCATTGGACAAGTGCTAGCAAAACTAATAAATAACAACCGGCAAATAAAAGGATTTAAAATTGGAACAAACACTTTAAAATTACAACAATACGCAGATGACAACACCTTTTTTGTCACTGACCAAAATTCAATTACGCAACTTTTTAAGGAATTGGATAAATATGAACAAATTACGGGCCAAATTTTAAATAAAAATAAAACCAAACTAGACGGGGGTGCGGTTGTTGTATATTTTGTCAGGGGATATATTTTCAGGGCTTAGTGTTTATTTTCAATTTTTACTTTATTTTAATTTTTTTTTTTTAATTTTTTTTTTAATATTTTGTATTGTGTACTTTATATTATATATTTTGTTTTTCATTTTCCTTAACTTGTTTCTGCAAGCAAAAACAGATATGGGCCGAAAACTTCCCCACTTAAAATATGCCTTTGATGCGAAAGTGGTTCAAATATGGCGTAGAATTTGGGGAATGATCGAAACATATATTTGATAAATAGAATTTACTTAGATAATGCATATGGCTATTTTATTAAATTTTGACCAGCTTACGTGTTTGAAAATCAAATATTATCATTCTCTTAAAGACTAAAAATGGTTTAACGCCTATGGTTTGCTATACTTTTGCAAACTTTCACTAGGTAATTTTTTACCATAGCTTGGTCCGAGCAATCACTGTTAAAACAGGCTTTAAATCTGTTTCTTTCAAACAATATGAAAAACACTATTACGTGCCTAATACGCAAACTATTAAATCGAAAGTTTTGCTAGATAAGTTTAGGCCTGATGTTGGTATGCTGGTTGGAGCAATATGCACAACAGGTGCTAACAGAGAGGCGTAGACTGCCATAAGATTTCGCATTTAAACTTGCGGCGGTAAATACACCCTATTGACACTTAATTATTAGGCGAAGCTTATCGCGAAGTAATTGGTCGCCCCAAAAAATGCTGACGCCGCATTTAAAGCAATCATTATAAATGTGTCGCCGATATTCTGCCTTGAACATCCCTACTCGAAATGCTTCCCTCCGTTAATTGTACGGTGGGTGAAACTTTATTCACGGCCTTACCTCTTTGTGTATTACCGCGACAATACGATGAAATACGATTTGGAGAATATTGGAAACATCGTATTTGGAGAATATTTGCTATTTGCACCTGTTCTGTATGTTACTCCAATCCAACATATCTACACACAATTATAAGTTGTGTATAATAATATAATAACTTATGGCTTTGAAGCGAAGGGCGTTCAAATATGGCGTAGATTTTGGCAAATGATCGAAACATACATTTGATCAATAAAAATTTACGTAGATAATGCTTACGGCCATGTTATTACATTTTGGTCAGCTAGCATGTTTAAAAAGTCAATATTTTCATTCTCTCAAAATGATTTAACGTCTATGGTTTGCTATACTTTTTCCAACTTTTACTGTGTAAATTTTTACCATGCCTTGGTCTGAGCAATCACTGTTGAAACAGAGTTTAAATCTGTAGTTTTGAGCAATATGCAAACACGTTTATGTGCCTAATAAGCCACGTTTTATATTGAAAGTTTTGCCAATTTAAATCCAATAAACGCAAGATTTATTTATTTATGACGCCATGTTATGACGTAGCTTTGTAACGTCGTCGTTAAGAATGCGTTAAACTTAAGCTTTTTGTTGTTGCGGCCCTTGTATAATTATATTTGCTTAGACCTGGTGTTGATATGTTTGAATGGTGCAACAATTACAACATTTGCTAACAGAGATGTGTACACTGCCTGTAGGATTCGCATTTAAATTTGCGGTGGTAAAATATTTTGTGTTGTAAGAGCAATAGGTTTTTTTACTTAGAGAGGCCTCTTTATGAAAGGCAAGTCGCATGTGCATAGTTTTACTAGGCAAGCCACTTCCAACACAAATGTTGCACGCGCGGGACAATAGGGCGCAGCAGGGATGCCAGCAGCCGCCTCGTCGCGACGCGACGCGAGCTGGACAAAGCAAGCGAATATGAACGAATTCTGTATGAAAGTTTTTCTGCTGCTAGATGGCTGTCGTTAGCTACAAAGTGCTAAAACGCAATATTTCAGGTTTTTACCCCCCAAGCAAAGGCCCCTGGGAGTGCAGCCTCATAAACTTTTACAAAGCACCTACATACCACTCTACGCCATGTCTGAAAATTTGAAGGTTCTACGATGTCTACTTTTTCTATAAAGCTTCGGACAAAAGTCGGTCTGAAACAAACCATAGGAAACCATAGGAAACCAAAAAAGAATAGCGGCAAAAACAAGATATGTCCCGAAAATAAATTTTCGGCCCATATAAAAAATACTAACACTTGTCCAAAGCTTCAAATCGTTGCTATTTCCTAAATATAACCAATTCTTCACCAACCAAATTAAAATCCTTGGAATGATTTATAACGAAAACAACAATAATAATAAACCAAACTGGGATCTGGTCCGAGGTCAAATTATAGCAATTATCAAAAAATACGAAAATTTAAATTTAACAATGTTTGGAAAAATTACCATCATCAACTCTCTATTAGTTTCCAAAATAATTCATATAGCTAGAATAAAAATACCAACTAGGGAACTCATTAAGGAATTTCAATTTTTAATAAATAAATTTCTCTGGCACCCCCAAAGATTGGAGCCTCTAAACCGCAGAAAATTAGAATCTGACATTAACAAAGGAGGTTTAAAAATGATCAACATGCAAAATAAATTTACGGCGGCTCAAATGGAAAGAATTAGATACCTTACTCGAATAACCAAACCAACCGAAATATACCACAACTGGTCATTGTATCAGATTAGCTTCAAAATTAGAAAAATAAACACCAAATTATCCCAAAAAGAAAAAAACCCAACCAAACTTGGCAATTTGTGCTGGATAACTACCAAAAAATTGAAGTTCAAAACAGTGAATTCGATTGGAACAAATCTAAATTAAAAACCATATACAAAATTTTAAACGAAATTACGGCCCAAGAAACTTTAATAAAAATGCGAAACTCGGACGATAACATAAACTGGCAAAAATTACTTTTAAGAAATCAAATTCAAAAAATTTTATTTACTTATCAAGAACGACAAACATCCTACCTTATCGCACAGGGTGCCTTCTTCTGGGGCGATTTCTATAGAAAAAAAGAAATCTTCAGGAACTCTCAAGGAAACCAGATTTATCTAAATTGTAACTTTTGCAACTCCACTACCGACAATTCAAAACATTTAATTACGGACTGCCAAATTCCCAAACAAATTCTATATAAATTAAATCAATTCGCTATTAAAAATTATAATCACATATTCCTGCCGGATAAGGATGCCATCCTATATAATCAAAACTCCACCCATTTCGAAAATAATCTAATAAACCTAAAACTACTTCAATTATTAACCATAAAATTTATCTAGAAAAAGAAAATAAATACATTACGGACAAACTAAAATTTATCAACGAAACTTTTTGGAAAATTAAGTGCAAATTCAAAACCTACTTATCCGATATGACTAGCAAACTAGGAAAAGACCAATTTATTGATATATTTAAACCAAATTAAAACAATTGCGGAATATAAGTGCAGTGCACGAACCAAAAACAAATATACCTAAATGTATCTAATCGCAAATAAATAAAAAAGCTTACCTCGTCTTCCGTCAATTTTCTTTCTTTCCCTCTATTAACACTGTCTGTACCTCTGGTGATGGCAAAAAAACACTAAGTTCTTTTCTTCCATATCTTTTTTCCCTCTTACTCTCAGTTATCTGGTTAGTGTGACCAAATCCTAAAATATATAATTTGATGTTCTATCATTTTTGTTGGTGACCCCTATTTTTGCCATTTTTGTACTTGTGTATTCTTGTCCTATTTTGTACCATAACCGTATCATAACTATACACCCCACAAACAGGAAAAAAACCACCGGCACTTGGGCGAAGAGGCATTAAACAAATCATGAGGCCAGTCATACCCAAACCATCCCCCGATAGGCCTCCCCTCCCATTATGGATTCCGTGCCATTCCCTACTAAAGGAGTGGTAGACGGTTGTCCGGAGGCGGAAGCCCTCACCTTATAAATATAATAAAATTACATGGGTATCCGTTTTGGTTTTAAAGTAATACCAAACGACTAAAATCTGAGTTTTTTGCCTAAGATAAAAAACAAAAAAAAAATTGGTTTGATTATACCCGCCTTAGACGGCCAAGCCTTAGTACGGCGAAGCCCTTGCCAAAATTCCAATCATATAGCGCCACCTAGTGCTCACGACACTAGCTTTCTCCAAATTTCATGCTCCACAGCGCCATCTAGCGGCCATATCTCTTTCAATCCTATTTTCCAACCCTAAAATCTTACAATGTGCTCAACCCTGGCAATGTCTGGATTCGACTTCTTCGGTCCAAGCAAATCAATCAACTTAATCATAGTAAAACCAAAATATCTTAGATCCCTGCATAATATGCTCCAATTCATCAACGACACAAATGGAGCATTTGTAGGACTAATAAAACACATAACAGGTTTTCGAATGATCAACTTCAACAAACAAATCTTTCAAATAACGTTTGTCACAAATGAAACCAGTAATAAATTTCTAGAATACTTCAAGCAGCCGAAAAATGTACGCATAAACGACCAACTAGCCAAAATTATGGCAGAGGAACCCCCAAACCTCTAGTCAAAATTACCCTGACCCCAACTCCGTGTGAGTGGGAAAACACACACATTGAAACAATCTCCAACGAATATAAATGGGGAAAAATTAAAAAAATAAAATTCCTAAACCACAAGAACTACCCAAATATTCGCAATGGCTTTACCGAAATCTACTACGAAGAAATCAATCTAGAAAGAATACCCGATGAAATTACACTCTTCAATATAAACATAAACATTATTAAACAAAATGGAAACAAGAAAACACCAACATGTAAAAAGTGCGACCAAACAGGCCACTTCCCAAACAACTGTCCCAACCCAAAAGAAAACAACAATTACAAAACTCAAATTCTAGAAGAACTCTACGAATATCAATATTTACCATCAGAAGACAACACATCAAACGACGATGATTTCAATTCTACAAAAAGCCCCCCAACCCCCTCACAACCTCCACCAGGCAAACGCCAATGTACAGACCAAACTTCAAACTCAACCAGAACAACACATACTGGATCACCTTCACAAATAACAACCAATGATGAACACTCAAAAATAACATCTCAAGAAAACCAAGAAATGGAAAAAACTGAAAATGAAGAAAAACTTAACACCACAATGAAAACCACAGAAAACATACCAAAAATTCGAAAATACGAAAGAAACAAAAAGAATGATGAACCTCCTTAAACTTTAACTTTCTGTTAACGTCTTTTGTTCCTTTCTTCTTACAGAAACACAAAATGACAAGACCCACACTATTTCTCATACTCCGATTTACTTATTTTGTGTTCTCCACATCCCATCCTTTTGCTTTGCCTCGTTTTTCGCTTAGAAAAGGCATAGGTAAGTGATGAAAGGAAATAAATAGAAATATTATATTCTGATATCTATGCCAAAGAAAAAAAAAAAAAAAAAAAAAAAAACAGTCGAGATCGAACTTGCGAAACGAGAATTTTGAGGCCAAAATATACACTTTAGTCTTACCTCATTCACATTACATTCGACATGTTGATTTGTAATATCAATAATTACAATTTAAATCAAAATTCAAATTTTTAGTTTAATTTTAATTTATTTCCCAACCGAAACGAAACATATGATTACCTTGAGACACAGATTTCAGTTCGAACTATTTACTTCACAAACAGTTTAGAACAGGGTGATCTAAAGTTGACAGCATCGCGGGCCACAATATTTCATGCATATTCATTGCGGACCACAAACATAAGGTCACAGGAGCGGATCAACGATTTTGTTTGATCGGGGCAAGAAATGTTAAAAAATGACGTCACAAAGCATCGTCAAGGACTTAAAAGTTCCAGAAGCATGCTGCATTAGTCCGACTTGTGCGCAAATGAAACGGAGTATTATTGATACTGGGAAAAATGGTGCGAAAAATTTGCGTATTTGACAAAAGTTTTAATGTAGAAGACTGCTTTTTATAAGCTTGGAATGTTCGCGGAAACCGTACGAATCTTAGTAAAGTTTAAAGAGCGATGCTGCATAGGCTACTAATCGCTAAATTACAAAGACGTTATCATTCCGCGCAAAAATGTATTAACCAGATAAATTTGGGTAAAATTGCATCTTAGAAAGGGACGCGTTAGCCTAAAGTCACATGAAAACCTTTAAAACAATGCTTTTCAGCAGCGTGATATATTTTACGGTCTATTTTTTTCATTAATAATAATTTATATAGGGTCATACTTTTTATTTAATCTTCATGTCAAAAAAACGAAAAACAAAGCGCAAATAAATCTTATAAGTTTGCAAAACATCCATTTTACAAAGTTACATATTATAGGACGCACTGCGGCTTTTCCTAAACCGGTCTAACAGATACAAAATGTAAGCGTTCTTGCCACCCCTTGGGTCCGAATTTTGTGAGCGATAGGAAACTGGTTTATTTAACGATATGAAAGAAAAATGTAATCATACACAAACAATTGCAGACTGTTCGTTGCTCGACGCATAGCTTTCATGTTCGAAGTAAATATTTCGAGATGGATTTCGAGTTCGAATTATTTACTTCATAAACTGTACGAACATTTTAGATTGACGCATAACTTTTATGGTCGAAGTAAACATTTGAGATCGACTTATTACGTTCGCGATCAACTCGAATTATTTACTTCACAAACTGTACGAACAGTTTAGATCGACGCATAACTTTTATGTTCGAAGTAAAGATTTGAGATCGACTTATTACGTTCGCGATCAAGATATGGATTTCGAGTTCGAATTATTTACTTCACAAACTGTACGAACAGTTTAGATCGACGCATAGCTTTCATGTTCGAAGTAAAGATTTCGCGATCGAGATATGGATTTCGAGTTCGAATTATTTACTTCATAAACTGTACGAACAGTTTAGATCGACGCATAACTTTCATGTTCGAAGTAAAGATTTCGAGATCGACTTATTACGTTCGTGATTGAGATATGGATTTCGAGTTCGAATTATTTACTTCACAAACTGTACGAACAGTTTAGATCGACGCATTACTTTCAATAATGCTTTTGAAATAGACTTATTAACTTGTGATCGAGATATCAATTTAATCGAATTTGATTTATGTTAATTATGATCGAAAATTTACGAAACGACCGAGTTTCTCGAGATCGACTTATGTGCGTAGGTCGCAGTAAATATTTAATGTCAAATTGTAAACTTTTTCCTGTTAAAACTGTTAAAAATGTAACAAAACACATCAAATATTACTTAAACACTTATTAACACATAACCTAGAGAAGAAGCTTTCGCTAAAACTTGCTTTTTAACATTTTCTTTTGTCTTAAAGGAAGTTTTTGGCCTATTTAACGCTAAACGTTATAACTCTTAGTTGAATACTAATCCTGGCATTAAGCGACAGTGGAGTGCACTGTAAGCCCGTGCTGAATATATTTACGTGTTAATCTTTAGTCACAAAAATATTTTAACTAAATTTAATTTACAGCAGAATTGTCATACCCGCTAGGTGGCGCTAGAACTTATCAATATAACAAAGTCGTTTTTTAATAAATAAGAAAGGTAAATTAAACGTCTTCGCTCAGGTTATTGAGACCACCATGCAAATCAGCATGATTTGAAAACAAATATGTATTAATTACAGTACCGTCTTCCATTATTAATTGTTGTTTCGCTTAACATTACGCAAGTTAGAAAGTCTTTCGCAACCTGATACTGATAGAAAATAAATTTCACTAGAAAATACTTATTTTCCGTATTGGCAGTATCCATCGAAAACGTTTGCGTAAACACAGCAGAATGTTTAGGACGTGTCGTATATGTTAAGTGATCAGTTGGAAATGACCTACCATCTACTATACGTTCAATAATATGTGAACAAATATGTGAATTGCGGCATTTAAAACAACGTTTTGTGAAAACGACCTGATTCATTAATAATTATTTACGATTTTTTTTTAATCAAGTATGTTAGTCAACGAAGTTATGAAACACGTTTTAAACTTGGCTCGAACAACTCAAGTGTCGTCCATTGTACGACAACTTACTCTTTACTATTTGTTGAACCTTAAAACTTTGGGTTGCCTCAAAATTGCACTTAAACTTTTGCCTAAAATGATTTCACATTAAGTATTTTGGAAAAAATGATTTGTCTTAAACTTAATGTTTTAGTTGAATACATTTTTAGCAAAGGAGCATTATTCTCTTGTTTAAAGCAGTTTTTTTAACTTAAATTGGACTTGGAAGAGTTTCTAAATGACTTGCTTGCCTTGACAACACTGTAAACACAACATCACCGCCTTTTAATAATAACTGATTTGTTTATTATCACTATGTCGCAAAAAATAACTCTTTTGAAACTCTTTATGTTATAAATAAAAAATACCAATCTAACAATTAACAAAGTTACCGAATATGGTTGTATTGTTTTGTTTTTTAGAGAGGAACATACTCAAACAATTGTTAACAAGAAGGTCAACTGATTACGTTTGTGGTACTATTCTAAATAGAACGACAGGAAAAAGACAAACGCGAGAAATTTTCAAATAGACAAAAAGTATTTTCCAAAGCAACACAAAATAAATCCAATATTCAAATTTGCAAATAATAACTAGGCATAGTTTTATTTCTAATTGTAGATGCAAAATATGCACTTATTTTATAAGTGAGAAACAGTTTAGTCAAAATAACAAACGTCCAAAATTCTGTTATACCAATGATAGATACCTGCTAATTTTACAACGTTATACATACAAAGTGGAAACAACGTCACCAGTGTGACAAAGCAGTAAAAATACGTTTTCATAAAAAACATATTCAATGACGGAGTAGGCCGTGACCAGCAGAAATACCCAAGCTCAAAATAAAAACAAAGAAGAATTATAAGAGCCACTGAATATGACAATTGCGCACGGAACTGTTTGTCATTTAGAACAGATCCAATGTTTTAGAAAAAACATGGGTTATGTCACTGGTTTTGAACCTTTTATGAGCTGTGGTTTCCTTCCATAAAATCACAACAACTTGTGACCTTTACGCTTACATTTCAGTGTTTAGGAAACAAATATTTTAAATATAAAATGACCGACACTTCCCAAAGACTGTTCTTACAGCCACTCTACACAACAAATAAGTCAATGCGTTTGGGCAGAAAAACGATGGAGGTTGTAGTTAGATTTATACAGAAGTAGGTAGCAAATGATGAATTTTTAAAATAATCTTTATTAATTTTTAAACATTGAAAGGAGTTGTCTTCGTGGATGAATCTTTAAAATAATCTTTACTAATTTTTAAACATTGAAAGGAGTTGTCTTCGTGGCGTTGTTAATGGAATCTGTAAAGTTGTTCAGTATATATAAAAGTTGTTAATATGTATATGAAGTGGCAAACATGCCAATATTCATAGATTAACACTGAATTAGAAACAAAAGTGCTATCACATAGTGAAAAAATCGATTATGTCTCTATTAGGGTTAAAGTTTAAGATAATGCAGTTCGAAAATACAATTAGTTATTTTTAGACACTCTAATTTTTATCCTGAAACTATGTTTTAAGGAAATAATAAAATTTAGACCATTGTTATTTCATAATACCTGTTTTTACTTATAATCTTTTTTAAACGATTTATCCTCCATAGTCATCGACTCATCTCATTTGGTTTTTAAATTATCATGTTTATTTTTGACTTTCAGTATTTCATATACACATTATAATATTATAGTATATTAAAACAGTAGTAGCGACACTAGCGGAAGTCACGTGATTTCATGCTTGACCAGGGAGAGTCACTTTCAGAAATAATGGCTGGCGGAGATACGAAAACTTGTAATCTTAGATGAAAAGCAGGACTTGTAGGACATATGGTTTAAATTAATTACTCATATTTAGAGAGTATACCACATAGGCATCTAATAAATCCTAGGTGTTATAGTATCTATTATAATATTTTTTTAAAGTCGTATAATGTGTCAGTTGAGATGACCGCTCAGTCAGCCACCTTATCTCATACTTAATTAAAGAAATAAACGTTTAAACACAAGCTTGAAGTGAGTATGTTGAAAGGTAGTTCAGATAACACACCATAATACTTTATTGGGCGCTTGTCTGGAATCCTACCACATTTTGTCCGGGAGTTCATGTTGCTAACAATATTTGGGTTAGGGTGAGAGTTAGCGTCTGGGTGTGCACCTTGTGGGTGAGTCAAGGGTTATTTTTATAATTCTAACATATTTTTACCTTTCCTTGCAATTTTAACTTTAACAACTAGTTTCTTTAGTGTTAAAATAAATGTGGTAGAATTCTAGACCAAAGCCTTTATTTTATTTTTGCATTTAAATGTTAATATTTTTTTTGGTATTTTGAGAAATAGCAAGTCTTTTTAATGGCTTGTTAGGGAATTCCTAAATGGTATATTTCAATGCATGCCAAACACTGTTAAAGTTGTTGTTTGGGACTGGATGCTTTTTTCTCTATAAACATTATTTTTGCTATGTATGCAGTCTTATAAATATTCAATATGGTAATTAATAACTGTGGCGTGCCTGGTTGTAATAGGTCGAGAAAAACTGCAAAACGGAGAAAACTTCCGACCCGTTCCATTTTTGCTGTATTAAATCCTGACATTGGCCGCATCTCTGCTGAAGAGCGTGGTGCCCATAGGCAGAATTTAAAAAAGTTTATTTTATCAATAAGAGATGCATCTAGCAATCTGGATAACCTTCATACACTGTTACATAAACAACAGTAAGTTAGTGTTTGTTTATATATAAAGTTGTTATGTTAATTTAGTAAAATGTTTATTTCAGGGTTGGCATCTGTGAGATCCATTTTCATCCCGAAGATATTGTGGTGAAAGGAAAGTTAAAATCCATAAAAATTGGATCCACTCCATGCCTTTTTCTCCCAAAAATATTATATAGTAAAACACCTAGAAAATTGCCAGCTATCCGAACTCAGTCTGCCCATTCAAGTTTAGCTCCCCAGAAACAAGCTACAAAACAGTTGAAAAATACATATTATAATTTACCAGAAAATATAAAAGGTACAGCAAGTTACACAGAGAAAATGCAATTGAAGTATCGATAGTAATATACAAGAAATTTTTTTTAAACCAACTAGCATTATTTTAGTTTTTACTGCAGTGATTGTCAAACTAAGTGTTATGTTACCCGAGTTTTTAGTTTAATTGTAATGTTTATTGAGCCTACAACTACTTATTTTACTTTTTTTGGTAAAATTGTTTGGTTTTTTTAATTTGTGCAGAAAAGTGGCAATGTTTTGAAAAAATGAGTAGAATAAGATTAGAAAAGAGAAGTGAGACGCTTTGGTGGCAGATTTCAGGTATAAGTTACTTCATTATGCAGCTAATATTTTAACTGTATTTTTGTAGTCCAAGCAAAACACATGATTAAATAAGGTAAGCTTGAAATATATTGGTAAGAATTATGTTTATACCTATTTTCGCATAGTTTATTTAAAGTATTTTTTGAATTCCATTTTAGCGTTGAATTTGACGAATCTGGAAAACTGTATCGCATTTTTGTATATGGTTGGCTGGTTGATTTAAGCAAGGTTCAGCTAGAATTTGGCTATGCTCCAAACAATCTTATAAAAATTATTGGTTTGTTTTCAATATATTTATATGGCTATTTTTGGTTGTTTGTTGTAATATTTTTCAATTTTATTAATAAGTTTTTTAATGCTTGACATTAACACAGATTTCATATTTGTTTGTAGATTATTTGGAAAATGCCCACCTTTGTCATGGTACAGGCCAAGCCAAATGAAATAATACTCACATCAATGTACATCCATTGCTAAAGTGGGATGACAGCAATATGTGCATCACACAGCAAAACATATATCGTTCACCTTCCTGTACATTATTGGGTAAGTGAATTCAGTGAATTGTATTGTTTTATGTCAAACGTATATGTTGGTACATTCAGTTACTTCTGATAGTACATGTGCTGAATGTCTGTTAACCACAAAAGAAAATCTGTGTGGCTTTGAAAATAAATTAGCTAATGTGGACGAGACCTTAGAACAAGAATTGGTATTAATTAAAGAAGAAGATACATCTGATGATGAGAGTGGTAGTTGTTTTAGATGTTTTTTTTATCAAAAACGGGTGTCCATTAATTTCCAATTGATTCTTATTTAGTCAATATTTGGAAAACCTTTAAAATTAAATGAAAGGCAAAAGATGTTTCATGACCACCAAGTTCGAAATTGCTTGGTGCATCCCAATGCCAGAAGGTACCACCCAGACCTCATTAGATGGGCTATTGAGTTGTATAGTCGCTCAGCAACAGGCTACGAAATGCTAAGGTCTAGTAACGTTTTAATGCTGCCATCAACAAGAACAATTCAGCGGTACAGGTAAATTTCAAATATACATGTTCTAAGAGTGGTTTGTTAATCAAATTAGCCTCATATTTTATTTTAAATATTGGATGTTCTTAATTTAGAAATTGTATCTCACCACAACCTGGCATCAATGAACTAGCCATTCAAGAAATTCAAAGGGTGATGACTGATCACAATGGGAAGATTTCACCAGCGTATGTTACATTAGATGAAATGAAGAGTGAGTATACTGAACATTTGATAGACTATTTTTACTGGGCTTTTATTGACTTTCATATGCTTATTCAAATTAGTCAAAGAAAATCTTGTGCTTAAAGTTGGCAAAATATGTGGGTTCGTCGATTGGGACAAGGAAAATATACTTGCCACCCACATTCTTGGTAAGTATGGAATGGTGGTGCAGTTCAGTTTCTATTTGGTTAGACATAAATATGTTGTTAAATGATCTTTTTTAAGTGTACTATGTTCGATCTGTGAAGCGGGAGTTATCAATACCACTAGCATGGTATCCCACACACACGGCCCCTGCTGAGCAGTTGGCTTTGAGGTACTGGCATGTACTGCATGCTTGTGAAACCAGGGGTGTTAATGTGCATGTTGTTGTGGCGGATGGCCTCTCCATAAATAGAAAGTTCTTTAAGTTAATCAGTGGATCAGTAACTATACCTATGGATAGTACATTTACTGCACCAAATCCTTATGCACCAGAACGGCCAGTATTTTTATGCTCAGATCCATCACACTTGATCAAGGTTAGATTACATATAAACATACAAAGTAATTCAACTGTTACACTGTGTTTCATGTGCTTTTTCATTTTATTAAACCAAATGGTTAAACGCATCAACAAATTAAGAATGTCCATTATATTGCAGACTGTCCGTAATTCCCTTCTGTCCTCTCGATCAGGTGGTTCACGGTATATGAACATGACCGGTGAGCCTGGTAAAGATATTCTTTGGACCCATATATGTCAGCTATATCAGGCCGAAAAAAAATCATTTTTAATACGACAAACCAGGCTCACAGAAGCCCATATCAGACTAAACCCATATAGTAAAGTGAGTTCATTATATTCCTAATGCTTGAAATTTTATGTAATCATTATTTAAATACATATGACATATTTTGTGTTGTTTTTTAGATGAAGGTTAATTTGGCTCGAGATGTTTTAAGCTGGAAGGTTGGACAAGCTTTAAAAACTTTACCAGGTGCCAGTGGAACCTCAGAATTAATACTTTTTTTTGACAGGTATGGAGTATTTTATTTTTGTTTCCATACTTTAGAACAGTGGTTTTTAAACTAGGGGTCATGTGAGATTCACAAGAGGGCGCCAGAAATTGTCAAATTTTGTATGAATTATTACTAAGGTGAGGTCATATTTCCCTGTTACTAATACTCAAAATAAACATTTGGTATCCAAAAAACAGTTACAACCTTCGTTCTGCTTTTTTTTTAAACAAGGTGGGGCGAAAAGGGAGGCGTGTCTCAAAAAGTTTAAGAACAAATGCTTTAGAATAACGCTGATTAAAAACAGGTGGTATGACATCATTAATTGCAAACCGAACTCTCCCATACGGGACTACAATGATGACAGGCTTGTTTGGTTGAGGGACACTTTTCTTGCCAAACTTATAACATGGAAGGTAGGTGCATTTATGTGAGTTTTAAATTGTGAACATCTTTACATGTTTATTTGTTTGCAGAGGGATGTTAATAAAAAATATGCCGGAGAAAAAAAAAGGATAATGGCACTACCAACAATTGAGGGTTTGGTTTTCACAACCACTTTCTCTTGCTAAGCGTCTCTTAACAACCACTGACCTTAAATACATCTGCTTCAACAGTTTTACACAAGATGTGCTGGAAGCATTCTTTGGCAATTTAGTGAGTGAAAAAAGTTTAACTTGATCAATATTTGGATTATACTAGTTAATGAACTTTGAAAAGTTCCATTTCCAAATGTAAAAAATGGTTAGGTTTTAAACACCAGGCCACATGTGTGTGTAGGTAAGTACTTCTGTTGTAGTGTTTAGCTGCCCAATTTATTTGTTAAGTTTATAATTATTTGTTAAGTTTTTGAAAATGCATATGGTTGAATCGGTTAAGCAATGCCTTATGTTTAAAGCTGTATGCATATAATTATTCGCAGCTGCAAGCTAGCTTCCTGTGTAAGCTGTCACGCTTGTCGAATCGTGCGAGCGTTTGTGCCTGGTCTATTTCCTAAGCCGTTTTCCTGTCCAGAAGCCAGCAACGCATTCTAGCGACCCTTTTTTTTCTTTCGTCAAAAAATCTGTCTGTTCTTGTTCGCTCTCTCACTCACTTCACATTTTTCTGAGTCTTAAGTTAGACGTGTTATTTTTTATCTGTTGTACCGGATTCTTGTTGGGGCGAAGTTCTGTCAATCAAAGTGAGTACTGAATATATTATAACGCTATTATAATTGCATGAAATAAATCAGATTTAACCCCCTTGTTATACGAGTTTCTTTTTATTCTAAATGAGCTTAAACACCTCATTTTTGGCGACGCCCTAGTGTGATTTGAACACGCAATAAAACCTTCTAGATAAGAGTCAAAATAATTCTAACCTAACTAACATTTTTTTAAATATTTGTTAATTCTCAGAAACAGTTTCTTCCGATATGATGGCTAATTTGGGACAAATCGAATTGCCAGGTTTTGAAGGTAATGTTAGTACTGAAGCTGCTATGTCATCTGGGTTAAGTGAATCGCATGCATTAACAGGCTCTTTTCTTAATCCTAATGACTTTCCTACAGTTTCATCTATCTACTCAACATACCAAGTAAGTGTTTCGTCTTCTAATGGTAGTATTTCGGCTGTTGCACCTTCGATTTACTCGCAATCAGGTTCAGCTAGCGCGTTTAACCCTTTCGCGATAACTAGTTGCACGTCATCGCAGGGTACAGTTAGCTCAACTTTTACGAACATGACACCTAATTTAACACAACAGACACGTTTGGTCAAACTAAATACACCAAAATATTACCAACAAACGACCCCTGTAGGTTACGGTAACTGGCCAATCCAAGCTCAACCTACACCTAACGTTCAGCCGAGTTTTCAATCAACTCCAAATCAAATTCAAACTAATTTGGGTTCCACGGCGCATGCCTTGCGAAAAGTAGCCTTACCTGATTTTTGGCCTCAGGATGTTAAATTTTGGCTTGCCTCAATCGAAGCAATCTTCGAAAATCATTTAATTTTTGGGGAACATGAACGTTTCAACCTAACAATTTCGGCCTTAAAACAGCCCCAAATTACTAAAATTGGACATGCGATCCTAAATCGCTCAACAGAGACACCTTACATTTCTCTCAAAATAGCTCTCTTAAAACAATATCAAGACAATGACATTCGTCGTCTTGACAAACTTTTACACGAGACACAACTTGGAAGTTGCCGCCCTTCCGAACTAATGAACAAAATGAAGCAATTACTAATTAATGGTGGTGAACAAAATTCAACAAAAGCTTTTTCTTGAGCGAATGCCAGAAAACTTTCGTTTGGTTCTCGCTGCTGATTACGATCTTGATTTAGACGCCTTAGCAGATAAAGCTGACAAAATCATGATGATCGGAAATCCTAATGGTTTACCTATGGCCCCCGCTGTTAACCCAGCATTAACTCAAACAAAAACCGACACATCAGGTTTGGTGAATTCTCAAACCTTAATAAACAATAATTTTCAATTACAATTAAGCAAGATTGCTGAAGACTTAGGTGCCTTACGCACATTACACACCACTCAATCTAACGAAAAACAACAAAACAATTTCTCTAATCAAAGGCGAGAAGGTTACAACAACCGCTCGTATCATAATCCAAATTCTTACCGAAGAGGCAACTCTTTTTCGCCGCCAAACAATCAACGGCAACCTTGGCATTCTCGTCCGCCTTTTCGAAATCGTAATGAAAGGTCTTGGGATTACAATGACCCACCTAAGCGCTATAACTCTCAGACATACGGCGCAAGTTCAACGCGTTTTGAACAACCGAACTACCGGTACTTTTCAAAAAACGAGCCAAGTCCTTCGCGTCGGTGAAACGTATGAAGGACAAATCAAATATTAACAATGACACGTTCACCGTATTCGACTGCTCAAATCAATTATCTTTCCTCGTGGATTCGGGAAGTGTTTTAAGTTTAATTCCGAAATCTATGGTAACAGAATTTCGCCGTTCTAAGGCAGTGAATATGAAATGCGCGATCGGTAACAATTTTAAATCTTATGGCGAAGTTGTTCTAAATCTAAATTTGGATGTTGGTTCTTACAAATGGAAATTTTTAGTTTGTGATGTTCACGAATGCATTTTGGGAGCAGACTTTTTAGGCAGCCACAATCTTTTAGTCGACGTAAGGCACAAGCGACTAATTAAATCAAATTCCAGTGCAAACGCGCCACGTGTTAATTCTTCCGCCGTTACTAACACGTCACAGCCGTCGCCTGCTAAACCGCCGACAAATCGTGGCAAGAGTATTTGCAAATATGTCAAACAGAGAAAATCTGTAAGCCGCACAGAGATGTTAATTGTTCCGCCTTTCCTGACACGTCGCCTGACAAGCCGCTGACAAAACGTGGCAAACGTATTAGCAAGTCTGCTAAACAGAAGAAATCTGTAAAACGCACAGCAGCTGTTAATCTTTCCGGCAGCCAGTCGCGGAAATGCTCCATTCAGCCTGTATGCACGGCATTCGTGACATGCCTGTTTTACTTATTAAACATTGCCAGCTTGTCAATTCATTCTTTGATAGGCAGAAGTGCCCGCTTGTTTACAAATATATCGCGACTCGTTCCGATAATTCTTTCTGCCCCAGCGCCGATTGCGAAACAATTCAGTAATTGTTGCGTTACTTTGAAAACGGCCGCTGTTTCTTTATCTGCGCCTAACGAACCGGACATGCCTCTCAATCAATTCGAGAAACTCCTCGATAATTTTCCAACGCTTACCCAACCGATGTCAGTCAATCGGCCGGTAAAGCATGATGTCACACATGTGATTGAAACAAAGGGTTTTTACCAGTTTCTTGTCGCCCGCGTCGCCTCGCGCCCGAATTGTTAGAAGTCGTAAAAAAACAGTTTGGCGATTTACTTGAAAAGGGTATTGTTGAGCCAAGCAATTCGCCTTGGGCTTCACCTCTTCACATGGTAAAAAAGAAGGATGGTTCTTACAGATGCGTTGGCGATTATCGTCGCCTTAATTTAGCCACTGTAAAAGATTCTTACCCAATGCCTTTCTTGCGTGACTTTACTTACAATTTTTACGGAATGAAGTTTTTTAGCTCAATCGATTTGCTATCTGCGTGATGCATGCAGATTCGATTGGTAAAACCACTATCACTACTCCTATTGGCGCTTTTCAATAACGTAGGATGAACTTTGGTTTATGCAACGCTTCACAAACGTTTCAAAGATTCATCAATAAAGTATTACGTGGATATGAAAGCTTTTGTTTTGCTTATGTCGATGATTTACTCGTAGCTAGTGCTGACGAGGATGAGCACAAGCGCCATCTTAACTTGATTTTTCAACGATTAACAGACTATGGCATAGTGATTAATCGCAAGAAAAGTAAGATAGGCCAAACAGAACTTGATTTCTTGGGCCACCGAGTTACTCGCGAAGGACTCCGTCCTTTAAAGTGTCGAGTCGAATCTGTCAGGAATTTTCCTCGCCCTCGGACTGTTACCCACCTTAGATCATTTCTCGGGTTAATTAACTATTACAAACGGTTTCTCCCAAATATATCAGAGTCGCTGCGGCACCTGAACGGCATGATTTCGAAGGAAAAGAAATGTTGTACAAAAGCCTTAGAATGGTCGTCTGACGCTGTTGATGCTTTTGATAAAGTCAAAAGTCAACTTAGCGACCAAACTTTGTTGCAATTTCCTAAGCATAATGCGAGATTTTCTCTCATGTGCGATGCCAGCCAATTTGCAGTTGGTTCTGCTTTGAATCAATTTGATAATGGGGAGTGGAAACCCATAGGTTTCTTTTCAAAAGCTCTTACCGCACCTCAAAGGAAATCATTTGTCTCTTAAACATTTTAAGGACATACTTCAAGGTCGATCCTTTAATTGCATATCTGATCATCTACCCTTAGTGAAAGGATTCCGCTCAAACAGCGAAAATTTCACTCCTCGCCAAACGCGTTATATGGATTTCATTGCGCAGCACACCAACAATGTTGAATTTATGAGTGGTTTTCTGAACACCGCCAGTGATGTGCTCTTTCGCGCATTGAAATTAACGCTGTCTCATTAGCTGACGAGCTACTTCCTTTAACGGAAATTGCAGACAAACAAAAAGGCGAAATGTTTCTTAACACTCTTTCAGATGATTATGCTTCTTTGCGCCTGCCTACAAACAGATTTAATTCCAGATACCGACGTATCAATTATCGGAGATGTTTCAACAGGATACTTTCGTCCTGTTGTTCCCCACCAGTTGCGGAAACGTGTGTTTGACACCTTTCACTCGTTGTCACACCCTGGTAATAAAGCGACGCAGCGTCTTATTGGCGATCGTTTTGTGTGGCACGGCATGAAAGCAGACATTCAAAGGTGGTGTCAAACTTGCATTGCTTGTCAACGTTGCAAGGTCATTCGACACAATAAGGCTCCCTTAGCTAAATTTGTCGAACCTTCTTCTCGTTTTAGCGATTGTCACCTGGACATCGTTGGTCCTCTTCCTCTTTCAAACGGTTATTCTTATCTTTTAACATGCACTGATCGATACACGCGTTGGCTAGAAGCCATACCGTTGCGTGACATTTCAGCGTCTACTTGCACCGACGCATTTTTGCTTCACTGGATTGCGCGTTTCGGCTGTCCAACACGCTTAACTACCGATCGCGGCACGCAGTTTTGCTCAGCTCAGTTTGCAAACTTTTGCAACAATTTAGGTATTAAATTGCAGACTACAACCGCATACCACCCAGCCTCAAACGGAGCGATCGAAATTACACACAAATCACTCAAATCCGCTCTGAAGGCTTATGACGATCCACTTAACTGGCATTCAAACTTAGGTTTAGTTCTTTTAGGCCTACGTTCTGTTTACAAACCGGATATTGATTGTTGTTCTGCTGAGTTACTTTATGGCTCAACCCTTCGTTTGCCAGGCGAATTTTTCGAAACTTACGTTCCGAATGTGCCTCAACATGAATATTCGCAGCAACTGACAAGATTTATGTCGCTTCAATCTTTTATTCCTCGTAGAGAACAAAAAGATACCAAGGTGTATCTCGACCCATCGCTGTCGTCCTGCACTCATGCTTTTGTCAGGGTGAATGCTAACAAAGGCAGTCTTTATCCTCATTTTGACGGTCCTTATAAGATTTTAAATAAGCATCCAAAATATTTCACTCTTGCTATGCGCGGACGTAGTACAACGTCTCCATAGATAGGATTAAGGTTGCTTATCTTCCTGATATATCAACTTTTATTACCTTACCGGAAGACGTTGACAGTAACAGATCTACTCTTTCAACAGACGTTGCCAACTCGCCAACTGCTTTCGAGTCTGAGGATTTGAACGTCGAAGAACCGTTACGTTACACTCGTCGCGGACGTCAGATACACCTGCCTTCCAGGTTTCGTGACTAATTAAGTAAAAAACAATGTTGTCATTTTTAACACTTTTACTTTTTTTCCCCTTTTCCAATGCCTTGACTCATTCATTCAAGTTGTGTCACGAATCGTTATTTAAGGGTGAATATTTTATCCCTCAGCCTGAGCTATGTGTTCGAAGCTCCACCCCTAAAGTCAAACTATGTCAAGCAGCCATTTACAATCCATCAAGCGACTTTTTGAAATTAAATGTGCACACTTGCCAAATTTTTGAGTCGTCCTATACTTCTCACTTTTTCTTTTTTGGAGCTAAAGTCTATGACAAAAGCACAGTTTCTGCTCCACCTCCTTCAGCCGGTGTTTGCAGAGAGTGGATGAGAACTCTCGTCGCCCCCACTATCGGCCGGCTTGCGCAAACAACCGATAACACCTGGTCAACTTCTCAAAAGTTAACAATTAATTACAAATGGCCAACTGAAAGCAAGGGTGCAGTTTACAACGCCGTTTTAACAAAATCCCTTATAACATACGACGCTGTCAACAGAAAGATGCAGGGAGCGTTGGGTATTATGTCAAATTGTAATATTCATCGTGGTTTTTGTTTTGTTGGCTCACGCGTATTTATCTGGGAAGTACCCAAGAAGATTGATTGTCCTCGTGTAGTTGGAATGGGAGATCGCCAAATATCCCTTCACTTTGCGAATTCACAGTTAACCCCTTATCGCATCGAAATTCGTTCGTTAGGTCTCAAACTCGTGTTTGCTATGGACAAGACGCTATTTGTTCCAGTGGTCTTATAATCGTACCTTCAAATTGCAAGTCAACTGAAGCTACAGATTTTGCTCTTCCATTGAGAAATACATCTGGAACACGTCCACGACGCTACGGTAGCCCAACGACAGTTTTTATTAATGAGGCAAGGGACACTCTATCGGAATCAATAAGCGATCCATCTAACAGCCAGCGTTCATTTTCTCGAATGTCAAACTTAAGCTTTGTTAACAACCTAATATTCGGTTTTGGCTCGTCAGTATCCTGGTTTAACTCTTTCGGCCATTCTTGGTGGAGAACGCGCCGGGATTACTATTGGTGATTTGGTTACAGAAATTTCTTGCGAACCAGTCAACGGCACAGTTGTTCACGATTTGCAATATGGTAAACATTTCGCAACACGTCCACTAATTGAATACTATGATTCTAAGGGAAACCGCTCAATTGGTCAACTTTATAGAGACGGCTTTCTTTATCCAACTGTCAAATTTTTGGAGAATTACGTACCAGGTCGTGTCACCACTTTTTAAATTCAAGATTCTTTTCATGTTTTCGAAAATTACACACTTTCTCACGTCGATAGCAATGTGAAGCTAATAAGTCCAGTCCTTACACCTGTTCAATATCATGAGGAATCTCTGGATTTTCAAACTTTTCGGGATTCCTTTCCAAAACCAAGCCATGGTTTTGAAGATATTAACTCTATGCTTTCGGCTTTGTCACAATCACAGCTAACCAACGATAAACTCTATCAGCTTGTCGACAGCAATACTGATCCCACTTCAGAAGCAGATATGTCCTTCGTATCTTCAACTTTGGAGTCTGCCTCCAAAAACATTTTGTTACATGCAATTAGTTCCATAACCTCTCCTTTCGTGAATTTTCTTTTCATAATTTCCCTTTTCTTAGCCTGTTTTTGGGGTGTGTTCCTAACTGTTTGGGCCGTGAAAGTCTATGGTAGAATTGGTTTTCTTGCTCTTAGAGCGGCTAAAGATAACGAAAACCATCTTGTTGTAGTCGATGCCCAACCTGACAACCGTCAAGATGAACAGTTGTATCCCAAACTTGACTAATCTTTTCATGTTACCTTTTTGTTAAATTTTGTTTGCATGAATTTATGTTTTGTTGTGTCACAGATTTCACAGATTTTACAGTTAACAGTAGCTTAGACTTAACATAACAACCTTATTAGAATCCGATAACTGCGCTCAAGTTTTAAATTTCAGACTCATTTGGCAATCAACTCTCGGAGGTGTTCGACTCTTCATGTACGATAGTTGATTGATCGGAGACCTCAACTCTTCTGTTCGGAGGAGATTTATCATCTCGACATCTGGAACATGGATTTTCGTGTCAACTGGTCATCACATCTCTGATCCTGCATCTATATCCTCATCGGAGTGTTCATCATCAACGAGCTTTTCTCATCATGGAATCCATCACTGGAAAGAGCTCACCTCACCATTTTTTTTCAACCTGGAATCTAAACTGGAGGAATTCATCATTTTGAACAATGCTTTTAAAAGACTGGAGGAATTCTTCATATTGAACAATGCTTTCAAAGACAGGTGGAAAAAGCAAAAGAAGAAGCAGACGAACATCAGCTGGACTTTCTTTTGGACAAGGGGGATGATTTGTAGTGTTTAGCTGCCCAATTTATTTGTTAAGTTTATAATTATTTGTTAAGTTTTTGAAAATGCATATGGTTGAATCGGTTAAGCAATGCCTTATGTTTAAAGCTGTATGCATATAATTATTCGCAGCTGCAAGCTAGCTTCCTGTGTAAGCTGTCACGCTTGTCGAATCGCGCGAGCGTTTGTGCCTGGTCTATTTCCTAAGCCGTTTTCCTGTCCAGAAGCCAGCAACGCATTCTAGCGACCCTTTTTTTTCTTTCGTCAAAAAATCTGTCTGTTCTTGTTCGCTCTCTCACTCACTTCACATTTTTCTGAGTCTTAAGTTAGACGTGTTATTTTTTATCTGTTGTACCGGATTCTTGTTGGGGCGAAGTTCTGTCAATCAAAGTGAGTACTGAATATATTATAACGCTATTATAATTGCATGAAATAAATCAGATTTGACCCCCTTGTTATACGAGTTTCTTTTTATTCTAAATGAGCTTAAACACCTCACTGTTAACTTAAATTAACACTTACAACTCGTGTAAACTTACTTTCACACCTTGTGGAAGACCCCAGTTAGTTCGAGTCTGGGCAGAGCAATAAAAACATGCATGGGCTTAGCTGGATTTTGTTGCAATTAATAATTTATTTAAAAATATAACAAATGAATTATTCTTACTCATCTTATTTTTCTAACAAATCTTATTTGTTGTCCTAGCGTCAAGTAGGTAGACGGTCCACTAATCCAGATGTTGTGCAAGCTGCATATGGTATCCAACATGTAGTTGCGAGACGAATTATTAAAAAAGTGAAAGGTGGCAATACAACATTTGGATCTAAAAATGCCTGGACTAAATTATGTGATGAACCATGTTTCAAGAAAACAAAATCGAGTAGTTGATTTTATTGCATTTTTGTTTTTTATACAAGCAACTGTCTATCTAAAAAAAAGTAAACTGCGTCCTTAGCCAGCACAGTGAGGGGTATAAAAATACCTCAATATGTAACTGATTTTTAACTACTTATTTATTTGACTTATTGGATTTTTTTAAATCTCCTCGTAAACCTGACGACTGAGCATTATTAGTTTTGTTAAAAATTCTCGAAAAAACATTTTTAACAAAGCTATAATACAAAACTTTAACAAACAAATTAACTAAATATGACATTAATTTATAAAATTCTGGCTGTTCATTTATATCACAAGAACATTCAACAAATCTGGTAAATCTAAGACTATTTAAAATGTTTGCAATCAGGCAGTTAAAATCAATTTCCCTTAAAGCTTTGTTGCATTCTTTTGATAGTTCCAAATAAATGTATTGGAATAGAAGCCACATCAGGTCTTCGGAAGGCTTCTTCTTCAATAAGCCAACTTTTTTTTCCATTAATGTTATTAGTTTTCCATTAGTGGTTGCGGATGAGATTGTTTCAATCAGATGATGATATGTTGGAAATCTTTTTAATGCCTTTTTTAAAGTATAGCCTCCGAGATACTCAATGCCGTCATTTTCTTTTTCTGTAATAGTGGATGTTTCTACAACACTATCAACTGTTATATTATTTTTGACAATCGCTTCCATAATATTTAAAATTATTTTGGTTGGTTCTGCTACTTTTTGTTCTGAGTGAAAAAAATTGGCAGCCTGACAACATATGTGTGGAAATTTTGCAATTATTGGCTCAAGTTGTGGCTTCGCATTGTATAATTGTAACCAGTTCAATACATGCTTTAAACCAAATTCTGTTAGTGTTGTATTTGGCACCACTCTATTGACCAATTCATTAGCTGTACTTTCAGAAATTTCATATTTTTTATTGGGCGACTGTTTGAAATTATTAACAGGTAACACGTAAACATCTTCTTTAAAGTCTTCCAGCAGGAGCTCTTGGAGCATTTCCTCGGTATACAAGTCTGTCATTGTAATAATGAAAAGATATAGCTTTCCTAATTCAGCTTTAAATAAAAAATATGGCCACAAATTCTCTGAAGATAAATAAATTTGTATTTTAAGAACTGTGGCAGCGAGAACACAATACAAAGCAGCTTACAAAGAAAAGTATTTGTTTGTTCGAGGGTGGAGTCAACTGCACCCTATGAGTGATATAGAAAAAATAAAGAACAATAATACAATTATATTGCCACAAATTACTGGAACACAGTGAAACATTTAAACTAAATATGAAACATAATACACTTTAGCATACAAGAAAACTTTATGAGATTGAAACAACAAGCACGTCATAACCGCATAATATTGCCGTATATATTTAACCAGGGAGTCAAACCGAACCACAACTTTATGAACTGGGTCATGTCTATTTTTTTCCCAAACCTGAACCGTTTTCTTAATTCATTTAGCCGAACCGCAAAAGTCAGAATTTTTTATATCAATATATAAAAACAATATTTTAAAATTCAAAGTAAAAACAATATGCTTAGCCCACAAGTCAAGTATTACAGGAATTGTCTAAACATTCACTTTAAGCGAGTGTCAATTTATTCAATAAATGTTTATTTCTTGTACATTAAGTATGGGATAAGGTCCTGTTTCTCAGGAGTGAAAAAATCTGGGAAAATAATATACTATTGCTATTTCTGAAAAACAAATTAGAGAAATAATCATGTGTAATTCAAAAACATTGTTTTGCAGGATTTGTTATGTAAACAATTTTGAAAAATTATATGTTTTTAGAGAGAAGGTGGTATTTACGTAACATTTAGAAATTTGGTACACTAGAGACTAGACCAGTACACCAAAATATGCATGGGGTGCACCAGTACGAAAAGGTATACACTGGTGCATCACAAAATTTTAATAAACCATTAAATACCACAATTTTTTTGATAAAACAGTCATTAAATAGCTTCTTTGCTATTTTTTCAAGTTTGTTGGAATGCTGTTTTATGACATTCAATAGTACTCGCAAGCAGCCTACAGGCAAGCTCTCACCAAGAGTGTATAAAACTTCGGCAGATTTGCTCAGTTTAATTGACATAATGTCAATTTATATTGATATGCATAATGATTTTCCATACTATTTTTTTTACCTCAGTTTAACTTTTAAGTAAACAGGGTGCAGGAGTTCGTCATAACAACTTTAGGGGTCACCAAATCAAAAAAGGTTGAATAGCACTGCACTAGACCGCAAAGAAGGAAAACTGGGAAAATAAATTAAATGAGATAACTTTAGGTAACTATCCTAATACATAAAATGGACTCTGTTCGCATGTATTGGTTGATTCACACTTTTTATGTGTTAATATTCACAAAAATGAAAAACTGGAATACCATATCTTACTATATTTTTTAACCTATCTTATCTTTAATTTTTTTAACCTCCCATAATATTTAACCTACCTGAACCCAACCAGAATATTGTGCATTGATATAATAAACTATGTAAACCAGGGCTGCGAAGTCGGTCAAAAATACCCCAAATCCAACCCGGTCAAATGTGCGATTTCGTTGAGCCCCGAGTCCGGCCCTAACTCTACATGGTTGGAAAATATTCCAGTTAGGGCCATATCAGTTTCAATATTTGGTTCTGCGCATGCGCATGTCGGATTCGGGGCTCTGGTCGTTTTACGTGGTTTTACTCCTCTTGAGTCCGACTCCAGCAAAACAAACAGAGTCCTCAAATCCAGAGTCCGAGTCTGACTCTGATTTAAACACTGGAAAAATGCTCGAGTGGACATAATTGTATTCAGACATTGTTACTTAACACTCTGATATTTTAGGTACAGGGATATTAATCAAGAGAAAAATCAAATTAAGGAATATTTAGCCGGACAACATTCAAACTGAAACATCTGCAAATTAGCTCTGACTAAACTGCAATCAAAAGCAAATATTGTGAGGCATTATAAAAAACAATAAATGTTGGTTGAAGTCCATTTAAATCAGTGGATGCAGTGTTTGTTTCACGGTATTTTTAATCCCATGATAAGATCTTGACGCAAGTTATTGAAATAGAAAAATACCTGTGCTTTAGATATGGCTAAAAGTACTATACATTCAGTAGTTCCATAAACCAGGGGTCTACAAATAGTTGGATTGAAGTTTAGGTCACAAGTAAGTTTGGGTTGCGCCAAAAAGTATTTGCGGACCCCTGGCGTAAACAATTGGGGTTGATTACATTGACAACATCTAAGTCACCGTTTCTCAACCGGTGCGCCGCGGCGCATTGATGCGCCGTGGAAGGTGGCCAGGTGCGCCGCTAGAAAATGGGGAAAAAATGTTACAAAAATTCTGTATTAGGCCTATTTGTAGAATTTGCGAATAATTTTAGAATAAACTCTAGTCACTAATTTCTGTGAATAAACACTGAGCAATATGACTGGATTCGTAGCCCTTATTGAAGTCCCAATGGTTGATGTTGGCTCTTCGCTAACAAAGAAAGAGGAACTATTGCAATCTAGTGGGGCTTCCGCCTTAAGACCACAATTAAAACAACAGCAACTTCGGCATAAAAAACAGTTCGGAGTAAGACCAAAATAGGACTAATATATAATACTCGTAAGACCTAAATGGCAAGAATAAGGCCTTTGCTACCTTTTACTTAACCCCAAACCCCACCCATAACTTCGACACAAACTCCCCTAATAATTTTTACCATAACCCAAATTCTAATTCTACCCATTACTCGTGCCTAACCCCAAACAGAGGCAAACAATCCTGTGCCAAAACAGTGTTTTGAAAACACTATGGCACCCAAACGACGACACCAAAAGGCTGATGCCCAGAAGATGTCCTTTAATTCTCTTTAGGCATGTCTTATTGAGCACGGAGTCATATTTGAGACTCTGCGTACCGTAATCGATTTATTTTGCTGAAATTAATTTAGATACGTAAATGGGAAAATTAAACGCTGTAGGATTGGAGTCTGGTTATTGTTAACCGACACCACAAGCGTCTTAATAGATAATAGAATTGGGAGCCTGATGTAATAAAAATTGCCAGCAAAAAACAAAGTTAGCAGTCGACTCGCTCGTCAGGTGCGCCACTACGTTTTGAAAGGTTTACAAGTGCGCCCTGGGGTGAAAAAGGTCGAGAAACACTGATATAAGTAAACTCTCCGAAATACAAGGCAGGTTAAATCATTGCTTAAACAATGGCATAGAATGTAAACTTGCAGATGACAGACTGATATTTTTGGCATGTGGCATTTTGTCCAGGTGAGTACTGATTTGTTTGCACTTACCAGACTGACAGGGCTGCGGAGTTGGTTAAAAACAACCCGAATCCGACTCCCGACTTCGAATCCAGTTAAAAGAGCGATTTTGTCAAGTACCGAGCCTGGCCCGGACTCTACAGACTGTATTTCACCAAATTGCGTAACTCTTATAACGTGGATATTCAGCAATCCACCTATAGGGGTATCAAATAATTCATTCACTCACAATACATGGTTGGAAAATATTACACCATTACAATTTCCATTTGGCGGCCATATCAGTCTACTATGAGGGTAGATTTACAAGGTCTTACCCGAGTCCAGAGTCCGACTCCAACCAAAACAAATCGACTCCTCGAGTCCCGAGTCGATTCCGCAGCCCTGCTGGCGAGTGAAAATTTAACTTCAAAATCAACCCTGGATCACTTTGTAATTTTGCAGATCCGTGGACAGTATTGCAAATTTCAAAATTTGATGCCAAGAAAACACAACTTTCAATAGTATTAAGAGCACTTATTTGTTGTATGTTATGCAATGAATTTAGGAATTTGAAAAAATGAATGTAACAGACCAAGAGCCATAACAAAATGATTGATTCTACAAATGTACACATGCCTTTAGAAAGGCTTCTAAAAATTGGGGGCTCTTTTAATTGGGTACATCAAAAAAGGCAAAAAAATACAAAAAGTAACGGTCTACAAATACCACATACTGCAACGCACATTATTTGAGTTAGCGTTTGGGTTAGTGTCAGCCAAACATTATTATTAATAGTAAATAAAAAAATGTGTGAACTCTTGAAACCCCAACCTGCAAGGTAACCCAAACAATGTGCGTTACAGTGTTTGCAGACCATTTTTCTTTGCGTTACTCTTTACTTACCAAATTGAAAAAAATTGGTGCCCCAAAATCAGTTAGCTTAATTAGGATTTGCATGCAAGCAAGGCTAGAAAATAGCCTTTCTTTGCTTGCACTAAAATCCTGATACAACTAATTTCAGTAAGCCTTCCCGAAGGCATGATGCATGGTATATAATGTGTGGAAATATCATTGGTCAGCACTAGGGTTGTTGATTTGGAGCTAAAATAAAATAGTTTTAAAAATCATAATGATGAAATTAGGCACAAATATATTCGTCAGGATTTTCATTTTTCAATCCTGTTTCTCAGGAGTGAAAAAATCTGGGAAAAAGAGGAACCCTAGTCAGCACAGTTCCAGAAGGGCTTGGTCACAAATTGTAAATTGTTTTATTTGTTGTATATGGGCTGTTTGTTGATCCTCTTCATATAAAGTTGTATTTACCAACAAAATGCAGCAGGCGTCTGTGTTAATTGTCATGTTTCAAACAGCTCCCACTGAGCCTGTGCAGGTCAGTTGTAAAACGACAACAAATTTTAGACGTAGCTTTATTTTCGCACTGCAATAACCAGAGTTTCCAACCTTTTTTCTAAATTGGTATACTGTAGGGTACACTTAAATATTGAAAAAAGCTTTTGTGGTTGGATTTCCAACACAAGGTGTGTAAAAACACATAATTGCACACCTTAAAAGTTGTTTCTGTATGCCAGAGATCTCGGCGTAAAGTGCAATGAAATTCAGACAGCAGACTGGTGCTTATGTACTGCATGGTAGCTAATGGGTAAACAAGACATTTGCTACTTGCCCTAAACGTTGCTAAGTTTGTATAGCAAGCTACCATTTTGTACGCTTAATGGCACCTTTCCATGAGAAAACATATAAAGCTACTATGTTAAAAGAGCTTCCCTGTTGTTTGTTGAGAGGGCAGCCAATTACATAAACTACAGAAACCCTGCATATGCCCCTTCTGTGCCAATTTATTACATTTCATTATAACTATAACCTACACTAAAAGTACAAGAAGTTACTGGCGCTGGTCTAGAATCCTACCAAAACGCACATTATTTGGGTTAGGGTGGGTCAAGTATAATAATTAAATAATGAATATAACAACACAAAACTCACCCACACGCACGCTCAGGTTCGAAAGTAAGGCCAGTTTCCCGCTCATAGCCGCGCATTCCATGTAAAATCAACGTATAATGCGGCCAGCCACTAAAAATCGCTCAAACGTGCAAAACTTTTGTCGCGATAACGGTTTTCAGTCTTGTACTCCATTATCAGTCACGCTAAATTTACAAATAACGTTATTACTGGAATTACAGCCGCGAAATTTCAAGCTGCAAAATCGTGGTAGGATTCTAGACCAGCGCCAAGTTACTTTTCGAGGCTATTTTGCTTTTGTCTGTTTTATTAGTTTATAAAATTATGTTGCTTGAAAAAAGCGCCTTACAGCCTAGATTCGCGTTTTCCCGCGTTTCAGTCGCAAAAAGGTAAAGGGGAGTCCCCATCCAACGGGAATCAGGCATTTCTCTTTCTATGCTAACAAGCGTGATCCTGGAATCAGGAAATCATATTCCTTTGGCTTATCTTTGCGACAAAAATGCAGTATGCTGTGGCATGGCTAAGCCAAACTTGCCGACGAATCGGGTGATGTTTCATGCAATTGTTTTAAAATCGTAAATTATTTTGTTTTAATAAATGTACCAAGCTATTGAAGTTTGTTTATATCTTTCAACTGAGGTAAAGCAGACTGTATGAAACTGATAAGCACGACCAGATCAATCCCTTTAGTTTCCCTAAGCCAATGGTTTCCAAGCTGTGGGCCACAAGACCATTTTCAATAGGCCATAGAGCTATTTTTTACCATATTGCAACTATATAATTTGATGCTTACCCTACAACTACCAATGAAAAACTTTTCGCCAACTTACATTATCGCGTTTCAAAAAGTATTTTTTGAGAAATACGTTGACGTCTCGATCAGTGGGTCGGTAGTCTAACCTATATTTTTTTTAAATTTATTTTTGCTACGCAATTAACATGGCAGTGCACTTTTGAAATTCAGTCTGTTGAAAAGGTATTCAGTTTGATTTAAATCTGAAAAAAAGATTTATCAGTTATTGCTAGATTAAAAAGTTCGCTTTGTATATTAGCCAGGGCAATAAGTCTTATTTGGAAATTGTCTAAATGTTGTACAAGAAAAGGTTTACGGCACATGGTGGGCCACGAGTTTTAGGAACCAAATTTGGGCCACGGAATAAAAAAAGTTTGGAAACCACTGCCCTAAGCATTTAGATTTGGGTCCCTATATGTATATATTGAAAAGTAAAAGAATATAATAGTTTTTTTCCAAATTAAACAATTTAATTCTACGTATTTTTGTGGCGCCCCCTTAAACACGATCAGTGGTAACTTAGCTTAGGTCAGCATTTGCGGTATTCTCTGGGCTCGAAGAAATGAAATGTGGACAATTTTTCATATCACATACGTAAAGGTATGGTTTCCTCATTTTTTGCGTCAAAAGTAACTCGGGAATGAGTAAAAATCATCACGTGACCCAATCGCAAGTTAGAGGTGCTAGAATTGGGTTTCTATAACTTCCAAAAATAAGGGATTATTGTGCTATTTTAAGGCAAAACAAAAGCAAAACATTATCAAATAACGGAAAAAGGGTGCATTAATAAACAAAGAAACAGAAGTGGATACAGGTATTTATATGTTTTTAGATATCGTTTTATATTTTAATGTGTAAATACAAGTAATTGATATTATATAGTAAGAGATGAAATGCAATAAATACTTTTTTTTTATTTCCCAAAAAGCTTTATTTATGAATTTGGATTTGTTATAAAATATATTGGTCCTTAAAATCTAGTTGGAGTTTTTGTTTGAAGAGGTAGTTTTTTAGGATTAAAAGTAGTTTAAGATTAATTGGGTTATTTTCGAATTGGTTAGAATTTTGATTATAATATATAGCATCCTTGTCTGGCAAGAAGTTCTTTTTAAAATGTTTGTTGGTATAAATATTAATTTTTTGGATAATCTGTTTCGTTACTGTGCAGCGGAGTAGGAAGTGTTGTATGTTATCTTTTGAATATTTACATAATTTGCAGTTTAGGTTTTAGAGAGGATGTCCTACCATTTCTTTCTTTTTATCTCCCATAATAAATGCCTTGTGTGGTATATTGTATGATGTTTCTCTTTCTTTATTGTTATATAATTGTTTTTGATTTAGATTTTTAAAAAAAGGGTCGTATTGATTAATTTGGTCAAAGTGATTAAGAATAAATTGCCATTTTTTTGTTCGGGTAAGCCGCAGTATGGCAGAAAGCTGGCGACTTGGCGACTATGTCGGCCGAAGAATCAGACAGAAAACCGAAGAAATTGGTCCAAAAAACATTTTTTTTTTTGAAAGATCGATTTTCCAAACAAAGGTGTGCTTGTTCTCCGCATATTCAATATTTTGGGGGGTTCGGACCCCCCCCCCCTTTTCGTAAGTGACATTATCGTTTTTTGTTCGATTTTGTCAGAGTTTTTAAATGTAATTGGGTCACGCGTCTTGAGCTAATGCGAAACCAAAATCAAACGCAAAACGCCTTTTTTTCGTCTTTTGTTTTGATCTGAAAACGTGGAGTTAGACTGTGCTGATGTTTCTCGCTGTTTGTCGTCTGCGTTAATATCAGATCTTGGTGTAAGACTGGGGTCGGCAACCTACCGTAGTTCATCGGGGCCCGTCGCCTCTGTGACAAACTATACACGAGTTGATTTCAAATACTTTTTGACTATTTTAACTACGTAAGTGCGAAAAATTTTCGCGCTTCGCGCGAATGATCTTACTGCGTCCGGTTTGTTAACGTTTTGATGCTGTATTTTGAACTAGATCAGCGCTTTTTTACCGTTGCGCCGTGGAAAGCTGCAAAGTGCGTCGCGGACAAACCGAAAACATATTCAAAAATATTTGACATATAACATTTTTTATTTTCGGCAATGTAATAAAAACTTGCAAGATATTTAACAGAAATGCCGTTATACCAAACTTAAAACGGTTATTAAACGCTGAACTAGATTAACTAACTATTAAAGTTATACCGTTTCTTCGAAGTAGTTTGATATGTCGCGCTAATCGAAAAAAAACACCCGGGAAAAACGATCTCTATTAGTATTGCAGTTAGCGAAATAAGTGCTTGTAATTTAGCCTAGTCCCGTACATGGATCTACCAAAATCAATCACACATATTTCACGGTCTTGATTTAGTTTTTCACCTGAAGTTAACGATTGCACACTAAGCGGTTTCGCAGTTGGCGCCTGGCAGGATTGTCGATAACGCAAAGCATATCTACAGCTAACAGATATTATGCATACTATGGCATGTTGTACTTTGCTGTGTGACTCTAATTTGGGCAAACAATTTCTATTAACTTGGATTATAACACACCGTTATTTTTTTATTAAAAATTTCTCCCAGTTCAAAAAAAAAATCTCTTTAGTCTGATTTTAACCTGCATGTGTGCACATGAGTTCGCCCCAATACAGCTTATCTATGTAACAGTGTTAGAGCAGTGGTTCCCAACCTGTGGTCCGCGGAACAATTCGTGGTGGTCCGTGGATCAACTGATACCTTCTTATTAAAATTTTGTTATTTCGAGTGTCCAGACTGTGCAATCTGTATAGTGGTACTGTTCTGAATTGTGGTCTTTGCTCAGTAGGTATTTGGCAGTGTTCCGGGGTGGTTGTGTGTGTTATGCCCGGTATCATGCTCTCCATCAATCACTGCATTATATAACAACTAGGGCTGTGAAAATATGCCCTTTAATATATGCCAAATATTCCCTTTTCACAGCCCTGATAATAACTGTTATCTCATTTTCTATAACCGTATTATTTTATTTCAGTTATCTCCATTTTCTAGTTATAAGAATGTTACAGCTAAATTTAACTTACTAATTTGAAACAATGAACACCAAGCAGATGTCATTACAAAGTTTCCTTGTACCGGGCAAAAGGCCAATAGAAGAAAGAGATGAAGGCACCTTAAAATCAAAGAAAATTAAAGATTTGAACAGACAATACCAAGAATCATATTTAAAATATGGATTTATATCGACAGGCGATTCGCACAAACCAAACCCACTCTGCTTAGTATGCGGTAAACAGCTTTCTAATGATGCCATGAAACCCTCAAAACTGATTCGCCACTTGAACACCAATCACCCTAATTTAAAAGAAAAGCCTCTCGATTATTTTGAGAGAAAGAAAAGGGGGAACACGAGAAACAGAAGACATTTCTAAGGGCTTCCACATCAATAAATGAAAAAGCATTGACAGCATCATATTTGGTGGCTAACCGTATTGCTAAGGCAAAAAAGGCATTTACCATAGGAGAAGAATTAATCTTGCCTTCCACTAAAGATATTTGCCGTGAACTTCTAGGAGAAAATGCTGTTAAAAAGATAGAACATGTGCCTTTGTCGAATAACACTGTCAGTAGGCGCATTCAAGATATAGCCAAAGACATCGAGGAACAATTATTAGAGAGGATTAATTTGTCACCGTGGTACGCACTCCAAGTAGATGAATCAACAGATGTCGACAACAAGGCAATACTTCTTGTTTATGTGCGATATCTATATCAGGAGAATGTACATGAAGATTTGCTATGTATTCTATCTTTGTCAACAAAGACCACAGGAGCCGAACTTTTCAAGGCAATGGATAATTATATATCAATGAAATTAAAATGGTCATTTTGTGTTGGTATATGTACAGATGGAGCTGCTGCCATGACTGGTCGAATTTCGGGTTTAACTTCACGGATTAAAGAGGTTGCACCAGGGAGTGAATCTACTCATTGTATCATTCACAGAGAAATGCTGGCAAGCCGTAAAATGTCGCATGAATTTAACAATGTATTGAAGGACGCGGTTCAAGTTATTAACCACATTAAAGCTCACGCTCTTAATTCGCGTCTTTTTGCACAGCTATGTGAGGAGATGGACGCAGATCACAGACACCTTCTCTTACACACAGAAATAAGATGGTTATCCAGAGGAAAATCACTAAACAGGGTTTTTGAATTACGAGAGCCATTGAAAAAATTTCTTGAAGAAAAGAAATCTCCGCTTGCAGTTCATTTTAGTGACAACGTATGGATTGCCAAATTGGCTTACCTGTGTGATATATTCAGCCTGCTTAACGAATTTAATTTGTCACTCCAAGGAAAAATGAAAACAGTTTTCAGTTTGGCAGACAAAATTGCTGCATTCAAAGCCAAGTTAGAGCTATGGTTAAAGCGCCTGGACAAAGACATCTTGGACATGTTTCATACATTAACTGTGTTTTTGAACGAGACTGAAACTGAATCATCAATCTCACAGTTGATACACGATCACTTATCAATGCTTTTAAAAGAGTTCGAGCGTTACTTTCCGACTTCTAAAGACCCCCGAAATGGCAAAGAATGGATCCGCAACCCATTTGTCAATAAACCAGTGGAATTAAGCATGTCTGTAGAACAGGAAGCCAAATTATTAGAGATCAAAAATGATGGTGACCTTAAATCTATGTTTGAGGAAAAAACTTTGACGGAGTTCTGGATGAAAGTCATGGCCGAATACCCTGCGATTGCTACAGCAGCATTAAAATGCTTATTGCCATTTCCGACATCCTATTTGTGTGAAGTGGGGTTTTCTGCGATGACAGTAACAAAAACAAAGCATCGAAGTAAGCTTGAGATAAGCGACACGCTACGAGTGTCATTGTCTCCAATTACTCCTAGATGGAACAGACTGATTGCGGAGAAGCAAGCGCAAGGTTCACATTGATTTTTGTTAAATTGTTAATGAAATGGATATCATTTTTATTATTATTATTTTTATTGTTTTCGTTTGACAGGGTTTTGTACTAAATATACAAATAAAACTGAAGTTGTGTAATTAAGCCGACATAATATTAAATATAAACTATCAGTCCTCTTGTGGGCCGCGGTAAAATTGTCAATCGCCAAATGGTCCGTGGGAATAAAAAGGTTGGGAACCACTGTGTTAGAGTAAGAAAAACAGGCATGTGCACCCTCAGTCCCCCCAGGCTGTACTTTAACGCCTAAACATGGCAAGGTTCATTTTGGGGCACGACCAAAAAAACGAAGAATGTACGTCAGAAATGCTCGTCACCAGATGGCTGGTAAGATTCTGCCAGCCTGGTAAGCCGTTTTGGGTAAGAATTTGAGAATATGTTTGGATTAATTTTTCTAATTTTAAAACCCAGATTGTTAAGCGCCCAATCTTGGTAAATTTGTTCGGTGGTGTTTATTTCTGTTATACATCTGATTTGTTCTAGTTGGGCGGATATTATTTTTTGTTTAATGTTTATCATTTTGATCCCTCCATTTTTTATTTCTGCTTGCAATTTAGTTCTCCTGATTAATTTAATTTTTTGAGGGTGCCATAGGAATTTTGATATTATATTTTGTATTTCTTTTATTGTTTTTTGATCTGGCATAATTACTCTAGCAATATGTAGAAATTGGGATATTATTAATGTGTTTATGATAGTTATTTTTCCAAAGAAGGTTAAGCTAAAGTTGTTATATTTTTCTATAATTTGGTGTATTGTGTTTTTTTTTTATCCCAGTTTATGTGTATTTTTATTTCTTTCAGTATAAAGTTTTGGTAGTGTGGGTGGAGCTGGGATTTTATTTGTGTGTTTAGTGTTAGAATTTGTGTTTTATTTTTATTTAGTGTTTGGCCAGATATTTGTTGATATGTCTCTAACGTTTTAAATAATTGTTTTGCGCTTTCCAGATTTGGTATAAAGAATGTATTATCGTCCGCGTATTGTTGTAGTTTTATTATGTTATTGCCTATTTTTATGCCGGATATTTTTTTGTTGTTTTGAATCAGGTTTTCGAGTATTTGTGCTATTATTATGTATAGTAGTAGCATTGACAGAGGGCAGCCTTGCCTGACTCCCCGTTTTATTTTTATGGGTTCGGTATAGCGTCCGTTGATTTCTATTTTGCTTGTTATATTTGTATAAATTATTTTAATCCATTTTATCGTGTTTTTATTTACTTTAAGTTTCTTTAATACTCTAAATATTAAATTATGGTCAACTTTGTCAAAAAGCTTTTTGAAAGTCTGTTATTATTAAAGCTAGATTGACGCACTTTTCTTTACTGTATTCGATTGCTGAGTTTATATTGTAGTGGATTTCTTGTATATGTCTACCTTTTATACCGCATTTTTGGTTAATGGAGATTTGGGGTTCGATTTCTATTTTTAATCTATTCGCTATTATTTTTGTTAGTATTTTATAATCTGTATTTAAGAGAGAAATTGGCCGCCAATTTTTTATGTACAGAGGGTAACTTTTTTGGGGGATTAATTTGGTAATGGCTATTTTCATTGTGTCAGTCATTTCGCTATTTAAAAAGATGTTTGCATAAAGTTCGTTTAGGTGGTTTTTTAATTTAGGGTAGAAGGTTTTATAAAATTCTGACGATAGTCCGTCCGAGCCGGGTGATGAATTATTTGATAGATTTTTTATTGCAAGTTCTATTTCGTTATTATTTAAAAAGGGGGGGTGGGTCTGTCTCGCTACTTTTTTCATTTTGGTCTTTAATTTTCCAATTTGTAAAAAAGTTATTTCGTTTCGTTTCGTTTATTGCATTGTGGGTTCCCCATAGGTTATTGTAAAAGTTGAAGGTGATTTTTTTAATTTCATTTTCATTTTGGGTAATTTTGTCTGTATCATTTTTTAGTTTGTTTATTCCGTTTTTTGTATAATTTTCTTGTTCTATTTTGTAGAAAGCTTTCGTTGGTTTTTCATTGTCGTTTATGTTTTTTATTCGTGTTCTGATTTTTATTCCTTCTAATTTTTCATTTTAGATTTTTTTCATTTCGTGAAGTAGGTTTCTGTAATTTATGTTGTTGTCTAGGTTTTTTTTATTTATGTTTGAGATTATATGGTCTATTTGTTTTTGGATGTTTTTTTCCCTTTGGTTTTTGTTTTTTTGTTTTTGTTGTAAATTCTTTTTTTTAAGTTCTCCCACCATTGTATTGTATCCGTCTGTTGATTTTTTTCCAGATTTAGTTCATTTATTAGTTGGTTTATTGATGCTATATAATTTGGGTCGTTAAGTAGGGAGTTGTTTATTTTCCATGTTCCTTTTCCATTGTTTTTGATTTGATTTAAGTTGCATCCCGCTATCGGGGCTTGCGTGTGGTCTGTAAACGTTATTGTGTTATGGGTGGAGTTTTTTAGTTTGTGTATTATTGTGTTTGAGAAATAGATACGGTCAATTCTTGATGCTGCTGTTTTAATTATGTATGTGAATATTTTGTCGTCTGGGTGGAGTTGTCTGAAGGTGTCGTGGAATTGATTTTGTTGTTTTATTGTTTGCCAGTTTGTTTGGTCTGGGTGTTTTCGTATTTGATTCATTCTGTCAATTTTTTCATATGTGAAGTTAAAGTCCCCTAGTATGATAAAGTTTTTGGTGTTTAAGTTGTGTATATACATGTTGAGTTGGTTTCGTTGATTTATTCTATTTTTAATTTTCTTATACGAATATCCGGATTGTAAATAAACGTTTATTATGGTTAATTCTTCTTTATTTTCTTTATTGTAGAGTTTTATCGCTTGTATTCTATTTTCTAGTATGATATATGGTTTGATGTCATGTGTTTGTTTTATTTCATTGGATATTATGATTGCTGTCCCTTTTTTATAATTGTTTTTAATTGGATATATATTTGTGAATATCTCTAGGTTTTGTGTTTGTGCCCAGTTTATAGCGATTTGTTTACTTCCGACTTCTTGCAAGGCAAGGATGTCTAATTTATATTTTTTGAAATAGTTTTTAATATGATTAAGTTTTTTTTTTATGCTATTTATATTTATTGTGCTAATTTTTTGTATCATTTTATAATTGTGAAGAGAGGAAGAGAAAAGTTAATATAATGTATTTTTTTTAATTTTAGTCGATGGTATTGTGCAGAAGGTACTGTTCAACTTCTTCAATTACGTCGTCTTCATTTGGATTTGTCCGTTTATTCTGCTGCGGTGGAGAGGTGGATGATGACCTATTTCGTTTTGATGATCCCTTTTCTTTTGTCGTTAGGAGTGGACGTGGATTTCGGGTGAGTAGTTTTGGTGTTTCTCCAGGTAATAGTGGGGTAGTGGCGGCACCAAGTATTTCCTGTGTCGTTGTTTTTTTGGGGGCCGGTTGGTCTGCTAAGTCTTCGAGGGTGTTTTGGATAAGCAGTGCCTTGTTCATAGCCATAATTTGTAGTTTAGTTAATTTGGGTGTGGTGATTTCTTTGTTGGGTTTAGGTTTTTCTGGTGTTGTGTAATTTTGTGGGCCCCGTTTTCCCAACGTTGATGTTGTTGGGGAGTCAGTGTTTGTCTCTAGAGCGGGGTCTTCTTTGGAGCTCTGGGACGAGGATCAGAGGGACGGTAGGAAATCTTCCGATATGTTGATTGAAAATTCCTCGTCACTTTTTTTCCCTTCCGCTGGTGGAGGGGAGTCTTTTTCATTAAGATGAGTCATGAGTTTTTGCAGGTTGTTAAAAGCTATTTCATTTTTTTTCTATGGGGTTTTCAGATGGACCTGCGTTAGCATCAGGAGTTTTATCAGTGGAGATGGAGGCGGACTCGTGGATTTTTCGCTTGCCGATGGAGATGGAGGAGGATTCGTGGATTCTTCACTTTCGGTGTCCCTATCGTCCAGGATTATTAGAGGTGGGGTTGTATTTCTTTCATTTTGTTTGTTTTTAATGACTGCGAAGACGGCGTCCATATTTGCGTTTTAGTCTGTTTTCATAGGGGGAAAGTCCGCCTCATTGTAAATGGGGGAGGTTGGCTTTGGCTGTTGCCTTTGGCAACGATTGGACCAGTGTTCCTTTTCGCCACAATGAATGCAGGTTGGTCTCGTGTCGTCGCCAGGTTTAATTATTCTTATTCGGTTTCCAAAGACATGAATTTCCGGTGCTAGGTTTTTGTAAACTATTTTGTCCAAGTATATATGCACGAATCCATTGCGCACGTTCGGGAAATTTCGATGCGTGCAGAAATGGATATTTTTTAATATGCCCCATTTGTATCGATTTGAGATGTCTTCGAGTTGGTCCCTTCCCCACTCGCAGGGGATGGGTACTAGTGTTATTTTGGTGAGTTGTCTTGGAGGTTCCATGGCGAATAATTTTATCAGCTGACAGTTAAAGTTTACGGTTTTGCCTTTGCTTAGTTCTCCGTGTATTTGTTCTTTTTTTGGTGTGTCCGATAGAGTTATTTGGAAAATGTTTTGGTTTCGGTTTATACTCCGGCATCCTATTATTTGTTCCGTATATTTTTGTAGTGTGTCGATGTCCGAGAATATATTGAGTATGTCATCAATTGATAGGTTTGGTTCGCATCGGATGTTTAGGCTTTTTGTTAATGAAAAAAGCTCCATTGTTTTTATCGTCAACGTTCAAAAAGACGTTGGTGGTTGATATTTCAATATATCAAACAGGCGGTTTAAATAGGGCGATATAAGTGTACATTAAAGATGATATGATTAAGAGGAAGGGAGTAATTGGGGCGCTATGGAGCACCATGTTTAATCTACGAGTGACGTGAGCAATTGTCACTAGGTAGATTGAGTAGGTGATGAAGGGTACAAGAGGAGGGGGACGCTAGAGGGCGCCGACCGGGTAAGTGGTGTGACGAGAGATGTCACAGCACAGGGTTTACAATAGTAGAAAAATAGCGTACAAAAAATTAAAAAAGACTGTTTGTGGGTAGGTCCTAACTAGTGGGCCTACTTGCACGTGTTTAGAAAACACAAAATTAAGCAGGGCTTTCGCCCTCCTAGGAAAAGCCTCTAGACGGTGGGGCAATCAGGATCGCAGGCAAATACAAATACAACACTATTGCGAATTCGGGCACACGTACACGGTCAAACACATATGGGCAGCCGGGGCACCTCGCTGCAAAATGGGTCCAAAACCGCGGCTGGCCTTGGTGGGAGGAAAAGGGTTGGGAAAAGGAATGTGGTTAAATTATATAAGGTTTACTATTTTTTGGTATATTGATAGATGTTGCCGGTTTTCCCCGTGCATTTTCAATTTTATGGCGAATTTTTTATTGGCTGGGTTTGATCTATTGCTTTTTAATTCGTATTTTCCAAATTGTGTGGGTGTAAGACTGTGTTGAGGATGGTGATTAAGTCGTTGTTGGGTAGTAGGGTTTGGGGTGGGGTGACGAAGATAATATGAGGGGATTGGTCGAAGAAAGTTGTTGTGTCTCCTGATATCTGGGTATATTGCTTCACGTGGGTTTTAAGGGGTTCGATTTGCTGGCGGTCGTGGAATAAATGAATATTGGTTTCGTACCTAGAATGGCAAAGATAACAGTTTGGGTCTAAGGCCGGGTTATTTGGTATGTATGTGGATTTTACCGGGAGAATGTTGTGGGCTAACAATGATTGAAGTCGTTGAAACAGTCGTTCATTTCGAAAAAAAATTGCTTGTTAAAGATCCGAAAACAAACAAAAAATGCTACAACAGATAACAAAATGTACAAAAATACTGTAAAAAGCGTTTTAGCTGAACGGTAAAAAATTGTTTCTGGTGTGTATGTATTCTGTATTTATTTCAATCGTCTATAAGTAACATAACATCGGACAGAAACCTTCGTTTTTTCTCTATCGCTACTTCAATTTTGGCATTTCTCAGAATAACGTTTTTTTTTGCTCTTTGTTATTCCTCTCTTAAATGCACGAAGGGCGGCGATGAATTGCTTTTCTTAGTCAGGTATTACGTCTTCTTCGAAATCACTAGTTTTTTTTTCGTCAGGATAGCGCAAAAAACTACGCGCCAGTAGACCTCTGCTTGATCCAAATTATTCAAGGCAAAGTATAAATCTAAATTCATTGTGTATGGTGCTTTAATTAGGCGTGAAAAAAATAGTAAAAGTAAACACCATCAAGATAAGTTCATTAAAGTATCTGTATTTTACTGCAGATTTACAATATGTAAATTGTGGCTGTAAATGCAGTGAACTATTATGCCTGAAACTGTCGATAACTCGGTAAGATACTTTTCATATTTACTAATTCTTGGTTGCTACATAAGTTACTTAGTTAAACTGAATTTGTGATTTATTTTTGAAGTTTATTGACCAAACTCTTGGTGGTACTGTTTCGTTTCCTTGCACGTTTTTGGTGAGTTGTGCTAATGATAATTATGTTTTCACAGCTTGTTGCGCTGCCACTGTGGGCTATACGTCACGGTTTTGAAACTGTTGGTATTTCTGTGTAAACAATAATAAGTTAGGAAGTCTTAAAGCACGTGCGCCGGGAGAAAACAAAAGCTTGCCGTACTTGATTTTTGCCGCGCCGATCGCGATCTCTTACCGCGCCTTGCTGTGACGTCACGTTTCGCGCCAATTATTTAAATTCAAGTTTTGCAACCTCGTCAAGGGTTTTAAACAAAACGTACTGTTTACCGAAAAAAAAAACAAATTAAATCAAACAAAGCACTACTTTGGGATATAACAGAAGCAAATAATTTTCTGGGTTTAAACGGTTGACTCAAATATTAGTGCTACGCTTGACTGATTTTAACCAGTAAGGTATGTCGTTACAATCATGCCGTTTTTTGCTAAAATATGTAGCGTCAACAAACAAACAAACTATAGATTTGTAATAACAAATGAAGGGCCCAAAAATAATTTTGTTAGAGTGCACGTTTTGTGCAAAATGTTTTTTAAAAGCAAAATGGGTTTAAAAAGACATGTGTTTTCTTTACATTCCCATGACAAAGATTTTGTGTTAATTTGCAATATAGACGGTTGTTCGACACAAGTAAGTAAATGACAAAGTTTCATTGCGACATCACATAAAAAGGTGGCACTGTAAAAATTCCTGGCATATGCCGACTTGTTGGTACTGCCTCTTATTCTCGAAAATCGTCAAATGAAACACTATTGGGAGACATTACAGAGCAGTGACTGCGAGACATTCTGTGATGTAACAAGCGACGACTCATTGTTGGTTGATCAAGATCAGGACATTGTTACATACAGAAAAAAATTGATGGCTCTATCACTAAGTAAATTAAAGGTTGATTGTATTTTCCTGTTAAAACTGTTAAAATTGTAACAAAAAACATCAAATATTACTTAAACGCTTATTAACACATAACCTAGAGAAAAAGCTTTCGCTAAAACTTGCTTTTTAACATTTTTTTTGTGTTAAAGGAAGTTTTTGGCATATTTAACGCTAAACGTTATAACTCTTAGTAATTAGTTGAATACTAATCCTGGCATTAAGCGACAGTGAAGTGCGCTGTAAGCCTGTGCTGAATATATTTACGTGTTATAATCTTTAGTCACAAAAATATTGTGAAAATATTTTAACTAAATTTAATTTACAGCAGAATTATTATACCCGCTAGGTGGCGCTAGAACTTATCAATATAACAAAGTCGTTTTTAATAAATAAGAAAGGTAAATTAAACGTCTTCGCTCAGGTCATTGAACCACCATGGCAAATCAGCATGATTTGACTCTCTCCTCCTCCTCTCGGCCTTGATTTAAACGAACAATTAAAATATCGTCAAAAAACTTTCAGGGAGTTAGGAACAAATTAGATCAAATTGCAAATTTCATTAAATCAAATAAAATTGACATCCTCGCCTTGCAGGAAACGAACAAAATTGGACCAAAAAATAACAATTATTCTCCTTTATCAACTTCACAAATGATCCCTACCTAATAGGCACCGGCACCATATTCTAAATGAAAGAAAAAATTAAACAAAAATACAATATACAACACGAAATCATTGAACAAAATAGAATCCACACTCTCAAACCAACTGAAAACAATCAAACCAACCAAACAAAACAATTTCGATAATTAACCTATATTTTAGACCCTCTGTGAAAAATGCGAAAAACCGGAAAGAACAACAAAATGCAATAGAAAATTATATGACAAATTTTAGAAGACCTAATTATCCTTGGAGATTTCAATTTTATACACTGTTAACCTTAGTGTTTTATTTTATTGCACTTTGCCTAGGCCCTAAAGCATGTACGTGTCTCGTTTGCAGGGTTGTCAGTTAGGATTTTTTAAAGCCAAATTTGAAAATTTAGGCTTTTTTTGTTTTTTTCAAAAATTTCATGAGT